>NW_017971491.1:0-215081 GCF_001883845.1 Diplodia corticola
CCCCCTTCCCGCGATGGATCATGAAACGCGGGTCGAGACCATGGCCGGCCGGATGACGTAGTCGGAATCGTACCGAATGGGGCATACCTACCCATCGGCCCTTGCAAACAACGGCCGTGCTTCGGTGCATAGTAGTGTGTGTTTCACGGGCAAACTACGAAGTTTCGCCTAGCTCGGGAGGGAGGGCTTGCTTTCGTTGGCCATCGTTTTTTTGTTTCTTTTGTGGCCGGCATGCTATGACAAGACGCCGAGCTGGCCGGCTGCTGCTGCATGACGGGATCTTTTCTTTTTTTTTCTTTTCTACATACGTTCTAAAACGTGGCGCTTTTGAAGAAAGTGACGGGCTGTTTCAACAGTTCGGGGGGACCCTCTCTCTCTCTCTCTCTTTGTGCACACGGGGGGACACGCACGTTACGGGTTTAGTGCCGGTGGGCGAGCGAGTATACATGTGAGCACGGCGAAAGGGACGGAGATTGATGGTTCGGTTGGCGTTGCTTAGGCGAGAGAACTGGGACGCGTATATGAAGATCGAATGGTCTTGCGCGTCTCAGCTGGCCTGGAAGGCCTGATTATTTTTGGTTTGTTTGTTTGTTTGCTTGGAGGGGTGGGGTATATCGGCATAAGCATAAGGGAAGGTGGCTTCGCGGTGGCCGTGTGGTGGGGTTAGAGTGGTGTGTTTTTGGTCTCTGGGGGCACGGATAGAAGCTAGAGTTGTAGGTTCGTTGTCCGCTGTCCGATCGCCGCGCGCTAGGTAAGTGTTGTTCTGTTGTGTGTGTGTTTTTCCCTGACTCTTTGGAAGATGCGCAAGGTTGCTTAGCGTTTTTGTGCGCGCGAGTGTGCTGGGACGGTCGGTGCATCCACTTGCGTCATTGGTGACGAGCAGCAGGGGGCGGGAAGGATCGTTTTTCTTTTTTCCCTTTCCTTTTCTTTTTTTCCAACCATCGCGACGCTCGTGTTGTTAGCGTTGGACCGGTGGGCAGGAAGCCGGGATCTACCTTTTGCCCACACGTTTCGAGGATCGTGCCAAAACACGAGGGAAGTCAGCCATAGTCTGCCGCTAGCTACTGTGGCGTGCGTCGTATCGTCGGTGTTGGCGAGATTGCACGTCCCAACGTTTTGCTCTCTCTCTATTCTCTCTCGGTTATCTGTTTTGTTTGGTGTTTCACGCGGCCCCTCGGGAGCGGGTGGGGTTCACCACGGCTGGTTGCATATCCAGCGTGCATCGCGGGTCAGAAGGGGGGGATCGGCCTAAAAGGGTGGGTGGGTCGCAAAAGAACGCGTCATCCGAGAGGTTCACCATAGGGCTGGAATAGGCGAAATGAGGACGCGAGCACATCAGGTTCTAGACCAAGGGGGGCGGGCGGTGGGTTTGAGACAGGGGCCGAGGGTTTGGACGTGGTGGAGAATGGTCCTCGGTGATGAGCAGAGGGTTGGTTGGCATGCGGTAGGTCACGCCGAGAATAGGTCGGATCTGCCTGTTGCAGCTGGTGAACGGATGCGCGCGGATCGAGCACGGTGCGGATGAGTGATGCACGGCACGAACGCATGAGGCAATCCTCGCAGCCTGGTTGTGAGAGAGGCCCAAGCGGAGGGATGGCAGTCAGGGACTTCATGCAGCAGAAGCATACTTCACTATACGTATCGAGTGCGCCCATGGGTTCTCAGTTGATGCAGTCGCGGCCTTCAGACATGTGCAGATCAACTACTTGGTCCTACTATGGCCTATGAGCGAGAATGATGGAGTTCACATGCCATGGCTAGTGGTGCTACTCAGTAGAAAAGGACACGGAATACATCAGCGACTTACGCAGCAGTGCCTCAGTCCATGAGAAGTAGGAAGGTGAAAGGACGCACGGGTACGTAAGGCGTTGTCTAGGGATTTGATTCAAGAGAATCTCGCGTATACTTACAGCTGCACAGATGTTACAGTCCACCAGTAGTTCCGTTCCGTAGCTGTCACAGAATGCGTATCCATTGTAAGCGCCAGTGGCCTTGGAACCGTTTTTCTTGTTCACGATCGCCGGCTCAGACTTCTCCGTTGGTGATCCCTACTGTCGATGTAGCTGTCGCACCAAGAGGCATTTGGTAATCATGATGCACCATAGAACTTGGTAAGCCGGTTTGCTTGATGGGCGAGTCTTGCAGGTATACACAACCGTCCAGATATATGAAGCCGCTCCCCATGTAGATAGAGTGCAGCATCTCTGTAACGTCCATGTAGGTGAGTTTGATCTTTTACGTCCACTGTAACGCCACCACCTTGCAGCATCGGCCTTCTACTTCATCAGGCAAATGTTGTAGACAAACTGCGGGGCTGGGATACAGCGTCACAATGGCCAGCAACCTGAATTTACTTGCTAGAGTCTGTATGGCTTCACACTAGGAAAGCTTGGACTTCGGTTCGTGAGATGGATGGATGAGCATAACACTCGAAGCGTTAGCTGATGATGAGGGGCGCCGGAAGAGGCTGGTGCGCGACGGAATTGGTGATGGCATGATGAAGGTGGTGGTTGAGAGTCGGAGAGTCGGCGGCGATTGGACAAGTGGCGGGGCGGAACAATGGTCTCGCCGGCGAGCGGCCATGGATCGTTCCTGCCCCAAAGTCATCGCGTCAGAGAGCACCCGCCGCATTCGACCGCTCGCCATCCAACCCCTCCCACGCCGCCCTCCTCGCGTCTCAATTGCGTGGGTGGTGAATCGCTGCGGCCGTCCCTGCCTCCGACATCGAGAGCCCCGCCCTGTTCACCTTCCCCGCCGCAACCACCATGACGACCTTGGCCCTGCGGTCAGGCTACCTCGCCCGCTTATCGAGATCCACCATCGCATCCGCCGCCCTAGCCCAATCCCGTGCTCGTTGCGCCCCGTCCCTCTCCAGATCCATCCTCCACCAGCAGCGCGTACGGACATATGCCAGCACCCCGCCGCAAGATCCGAAGGACCCGAAGGATCGCGCCGGTGGCAAGGATGGCGCGAACAAGGCAGAAGATGGCAAGAGGGTAGACTTCAACCAGAGTTCGCCAGGTGGCAATGACAATGGCCCCAAGAAAGGATTCGCGAAGCTCACCTCGCAGGAGGAGGAGCAGATGGACAAGCTTCTGTCGAGGTTAAAGCTGGGCCTCCCAAAGTCTCAGGCCGGTGATCTCGAGCGCGCTTTCCAAAACATCAAGAAGGAAGGAATTCCGCAAGAGTTGCGCGACGTCATGAAGAACCTGCAGGATGGAGCGCCCATGGACCTGGGCACCGCCGCGAAGCTTGTGAGATTGACAACTACCCTGGCTCGGAAACATGCGGAAAAGACGGTTTATGACGACAAGGACGACGTACACAAAACTCAAGATGAAGAACCCCAACAGAAGGCCGGCTCGCACGACCCTGGCCCGCAGAATCAGCAGAAGGACAAGAAGAAGCAGAAGGGCACCGGCTCGCCGTCCATGGCAGACCTCAACGTTGATTTGGGCTCCGTGCTCATGTCTGTGTTTGTCACATACCTTTTGTATCGCCTCGTTGTCCCCGGAGAGAGCTCCAAGGAGATCACATGGCAAGAGTTCCGCAGCACGTTCCTGGACAAGGGCTTGGTCGAAAAGGTCGTCGTTGTGAGCGGTCAGAGGGCGCGCGTATACGTTCACCGGGAAGCCGTTGGATCAGTCTACCCCGATTCTCCGGCCTCTAACGAGAACTTCCACTACTATTTTACCCTTGGCTCTGTCGAGGCCTTCGAGAGAAAGATGGACGAGGCGCAAGATCAACTCGGCATTCCGCCGGGCGAGCGCATTCCCGTCGCATACTCTGACGAAGTACCGTGGATAGCGACCATCCTGTCCTTTGGACCGACACTTTTGGTCATCGGTTCCATATTTTTCCTATCAAGACGCGCTGGACAGGGCGGTGGAGGGTCCAGTGGCATTTTCGGCATGGGAAGGAGCCGCGCCAAGAAGTTCAACCACGAGACAGATATCAAGGTCAAGTTCGCAGACGTAGCCGGAATGGACGAGGCCAAGCAGGAGATCATGGAATTCGTCAGCTTCTTGAAAGAGCCTGGCATCTACCAGAAGCTTGGCGCTAAGATCCCGCGTGGCGCTATCCTTTCTGGTCCTCCCGGTACTGGTAAAACTCTCCTTGCGAAGGCCACTGCCGGTGAATCTGGAGTGCCATTCTTCAGCGTCAGCGGTTCTGAGTTCGTCGAGATGTTTGTCGGTGTTGGTCCCTCAAGAGTGCGCGACCTGTTCGCTACTGCGCGGAAGAGCACGCCTTGCATCATCTTCATCGATGAAATCGACGCCATCGGAAAGTCAAGAGCCAAGCAAAGCTTCGGTGGTGGCAACGATGAGAGAGAAAGCACGCTGAACCAGATTCTGACTGAGATGGATGGTTTCAACACCTCGGAGCAAGTGGTTGTTCTTGCTGGTACTAATAGACCCGATGTTCTCGACAAGGCTCTTATGCGTCCTGGTCGTTTTGACAGACACATTGGCATTGATCGGCCGACCATGGAAGGCCGGAAGCAGATCTTCGGTGTGCATCTCAAGAAGATTGTCACCAAGGAGGACATTGATTTCCTTACGGGCCGTCTCGCAGCACTCACACCTGGCTTCGCAGGTGCGGACATTGCCAACTGTGTGAACGAAGCTGCGCTTATTGGTAAGTACTCCACATTCTTGACTCTACTTCAGCCATCCCCGATAGTAACAGAATTGGTGCAGCTGCTCGTTTCCAAGCCGAAAGTGTCGAGATGAAGCACTTTGAACAAGCCATTGAGCGTGTCATTGGCGGTCTGGAGAAGAAGTCCATGGTGCTCTCGCCTGAAGATAAGAAGACGGTCGCATACCACGAGGCGGGCCACGCCATCTGCGGCTGGTACTTCAAGTATGCGGATCCTCTCCTCAAGGTGTCGATCATTCCCCGTGGCTCGGGTGCGCTTGGATACGCCCAATACCTCCCCACTGGCGACACGTACCTCATGAACGTCAACCAGCTCGTTGACCGCATGGCCATGGCTCTAGGTGGCCGTGTTTCGGAAGAGCTGCACTTCGAGACTGTCACGTCTGGCGCGTCTGACGACTTCAACAAGGTCACTCGCATGGCTACTGCCATGGTGACCAAGTGGGGCATGTCCAGCAAGATTGGCTACCTGTACTTCGAAGACGACACCCAGTCCCAGCTTCACAAGCCCTTCTCCGAGGAAACTGCCAAGAACATCGACTCCGAGGTCCGCCGCATCGTCGACGAGGCCTACAAGCAGTGCAAGGACCTGCTGATCGAGAAGAAGCATGAAGTCGGCCTTGTTGCCGAGGAGCTGCTGAAGAAGGAAATGCTCGGCCGCGACGACCTCGAGCGCGTCCTCGGACCCAGACCATATGGCGACCCCAAAGACTTCACCAAGTACTTCGGCTCGAGGGGCGATCGCGAGGGAGCTGGTCCCGGCAGCGTGCCCGGCTCGAGTTCGATAGGCAAGGAGGATGGGGGTGCTCCGGAGCCCCCAAAGATTCCTCCGGGTGGAATTGCCTTGTAAGATGACGGCGATGATTTTACGTGGATTCCTCACAGGGTTTTGTAATGGCTGGTGAGGATTGAAGAAATCTTTTCCGAATGAATATGGGCTTGGCTGGCTTGAAAGGAAGTTCGCTTTTCCCGTGCAATCGACTTCCTCTGTATCATCTTCTACTTTTAGTTTTCTTCACTTTAGAGCATTTCAGGTGCAAGTCTCCGGTGGACCGCATGGCGGGGTTTTTTCTTTGGTCGTTTCCGCTTTCCCCCACACCCTCTTCCTCCACTCTCCAGATAACAAAGGTCCCTGAACGCAAATTTCAGGGACACACATTCACCGCTCAATAGCACACCCTCCGATCCATGGTCGGAAGAATGATTTGCATGGCGGGGCTGATTGAACAGCAATTGATTGAAAACGTAGATACGTCGACGTTTGACTGTATTGAATAGGAAAAAAATCAAATGCCCCAAGCGGCGGTTCTTGAAGTAAACGTGAGCATAATGTTGCATGCCGCCTCAACCTCAGTGATCATGTGGGACCGATTGGCTTACCATCCACCGCCACATAGGATTTAATTCTTGTCAACGCTGCCTCGTCCATGAAGATACGAATGGGAGGGAGGTACTAGGAGACTTTGTTTTTCGGTAGGATCCGGTCAACATTCCCGGATGATATCAGAGGTGTCGGCTCATCACCCTTGCCCGAGCTACATCTCAGTAAGTTGCGAAACGTTCTCTACTCCTAAGTACGTTCATGCAAGATGATGACGGGAGATATCATTTACGACTCGCACTCAATCAATCAATCAATCAATCAACCGAAACACTGTCCAAAACACACATAGCTTCGAGAACGACCAAGAAGTATATAGGTAACGCCGCCGAAATCCCCCTACTCAAACACAGTCCAACCTCTCCCACCATCCCACGCCCCAGACAGCTCTCTCCACCTCCCCCGTTGCTACCGAACCACCCACTCGCCGACCCACCCACTCACAAGCCAAATCGACGCCCATCAACCCGCGCGACACTTGCCACTCTCCATCCCGTTCCCACACCCACCCATTCACCCTGCACCCAACCCCCTACACCGCCCCAGCTACCTTCCACGCACGCGGCTGCTACTACACCTCACCGACACGCAAACTCGCTCCCGCTCCCGCTCCCGCCCCCCACGAGACACCACCCGCGCCTCCTCCTCCTCCCGATCCCGATCCCGATCCCGATCCCGACCCCCATCCCGGTCCCCCTCCCAGCCGGCCCTGATCCGCCGCTGCTGGTGGTGGTGGTGGTGGCAAGTACAGTCGTAGCGGGCGATGATGCGCTTCGACGGCGGGGGCGGCAGCGGCGGGGGTGGAGGCGGGATCGCGGCGCGGGCGATGATGCTGCTGGTCGTCGTCGTGGCGGGGTTGTGGAAGCGGAGGGTTTTGTTGGTGGTGTTGGGAGGAAAGGGCTTGTGGGGGAGGGGCTTGTGGGGGAAGAGGGGGAGGAGGTTGGATGTGTTGGTTTTGTTGTTGTTGTTGCTTTTGCTCATTGAGGACGGTGCTGCAGGGGGGCTTCTCGGGTGGGGGTTGTGGTGGCTTCTTCTGAGGACTTTGTCGGTTTCGTTGTTTCCGCCGTTTTTCATCGGTGTGGTGGGGGTTGTCGTTTCTTTCGCGGTGGGCGGCGTCTGGCCTTTTGGCGTTCTCCTTTTCGTTCTGGTGACGGTGATGGTGGTGGTGGTGATGCGCATGTTTTTGTTTTTGTTTTTTTTTATTTGGACTCGGTGTCGGGGTCTTCGGGGGAGAAGCTGCACGGGAGGCGGGAGGTGGCGAGAAGGAAGTTGGTGAGAGCCATTCGGTGTCTCCGCTCCCTGTTCTTTTGGAGGGGGGCAAACTCAGTCGTTGGACGGGTGGAGGAAATGGGGCTGCTTTTAGTGCAGCGTGTGATTGGGGGCGTGTGACACACTGTGATACACTGTCTTTACTGATAGGGAATCAAGCGTGATGACTGGTCATTTGATCTTCTCGTGTTGTGACGTGTTTGTGCTCCTATGTATAACTGCTCGATTTAGCCGGGCCACGCGGGGTGAGAAGACTTCGATCCGAGGCAATCACGCACTACCGCGTGAGAGGTTGGTATACCTGAGGAGGCAGCCAGTGTCTGTGTAAGCGCGAAGAACCCTGATTCTTGTGAGACCTACGTAGACGTGTGGTGTAACTCTCCGCAACGCCTCGACAGGAACCTAATCAAAACAGTCCATTCGATATCACATCAAGTCAAAACAAATCCCCAACCGTACCCCCTTTCTACTCCTCCTCCTCCTCCCTCACAACCTTCCCCACGCTCCCACCCCCATCCAGCACAATACACTGCCCCGTGACATGGCTCCCCGCGCGACTCGCCAACCACACGACCGTCGCGGCAAAGTCCTCGCCGCGGCCCAGCCGGCCGTTCGGCCGCGAGCGCGCCAGCGCCGCCGCGCCGCCCATGCGCTCGATCAGCGGGGCCGCGAGGTCCGACGGGAAAAACCCCGGCGCGATGCTGTTGACCAGCACGTTGCGCGGGCCGAGCTCCAGCGCGAGCTGCCGGACGAGGTGGATCGCGCCGGCTTTGGCGGCGGCGTAGGAGAAGCTGTTGTTGTTGGTGTTGTGAGTTTCGTGTGTTGCTGAAGGACTAGATTGCGAAGGGGTGGAGGTGGGTGATGCACGTACGTTGCACCCTCGCCGAGGGTGGTGGGGCCGATGCCAGAGACGGAGGCGGTGACAATAACGCGTGAGGGAGTGGCCATGTTGGCGTACTCCGGCTTCGTTAGGAGAGGGGCGAATCTAGTGGGGGAGAGGAAAGTCGAGACAAGTAAGTATATGGTACACAGGGGGGAAGATATAAAAGGATCAAGTACTTCTGAACAGTGTAGAACACGCTCTTGAGATTGATATCCATGACCTCGGTCCACTTCTTCTCGTCGTGCGCCTCGAACCGCTCGCCATACGCCATGCCGGCGTTGATCAGAAGGAGGTCCACGTGGTCTGACGACTTTGCGACGCCGTTGACAAGCTCCTGGATGCCGTCCACGGTGGACGAATCAGCGGGCACGGCGATGGCTTGGGCGTCGGCGCGCTTGTTCGGCAGGGCGTTCAGCGTCGCGCATGCTTCCTCGCAGGCGTCGGCGCCTCGGGACGTTATGTAGACTTTCGAGGCGCCTGCTTGCAAGATACCCGACGCTGCGGCGAGGCCAAGGCCGCGGGAGCCGCCCGTCACGACGGCAACTTTGCCCTCCAGGGAGAAGATGTTTTGGAAATCGACGAGGTCGGCGGTGGCCATGGTGGAGTGGGCAAGGCTCAATGTAATCCAACCGTTTACTAGAGGAGAGCGCCGGGCTTCTCGCTTTATATCCGTTTTCTCCATCAAAGATCGCAGATTATTCTATTCGTGGTGAGCATACGCGTAGTGCTTACACGGTGCACGTAAATCCGTGCTCCTACTTAACTCCGGGTTAGCAGCATCCTTCGAGCGAGATAACCGGGACAAGGAAACGAAATGGACAGCGGAATTAAAGTCTTCTCCGTGCCCTTTGAGAGTTGAAATTTTGGCCGGGGAATTCATCGGTTTTTATCGGCTGACGAAACGCTTGACATTTCTGATAAATATTTGTCCTGAAATAGAGGGAAAGAAAGTAGAAATAACCTCCAATACAGGCTCTGAACGCCACGACCACCAATACCCAAGAAACGTACCTCATGCCTGTCCCAACGCCTCGAATGCCCTGTGGACTATCCTAACAGAAAGTGGGCGTAGATGAACAAATTTCCAAGGCCCCTGCCTAGATATGCTCGATCGGACCCTCGGGAAGCAGCTCGTCCATACCGGACATCTGCTTCCTCTTCCATTCCAAGTAGGCCTTCATTGGTGGACGGACGATATCATTGAAGAGGAAGGTGCCATAAACGAGCATGGCAAAACCAAGCACTTGCAGCCACTTGAAAGTCTCCCAGCCGAGGCCAAGAGAGACGATCCAGATGAAAAGAGTACGGCAAGTGTCAATCGTTGCACGCGCCGTGGCCGAGACCGAGCGGGTGACGGAAAGACCGAAAAAGTTGAAACCCCTGGCCAGAAAAGGTTAGGCTGTACCAAGGAAAATGCCTGGAAGATGGACTTACCCAATGCTGAACATGATGAGAATGCTGCTGACAGCTATGGCAGGGAAATGGGTGATTTGGTGCAGTCCCTCCCGTGCGTCAAAGTAGCCGTAACGTCCAGCCTTGGTCCTACCGACAGCAAAATGCATGACGATCATGACCAAGACAGTAACAAGGAACCCAAATATGCCCTCCCAGCCGACGACCTTCAGCGGCTCAAGCTCGTAGTTCTCCATGATGCTCTCCTCAAGCACGAACTGAGTGGCCGTGAAGATCTGGGCGCCAGCGATGAGAAGGATACCGATAACGGTGCGCACTGCAACAGGAGTAGCCATGGCCTTGACCTCATTCGCTGCGCTGCGCACGAGGATCGTTCCGGAGAAGGCGTACTTGTCGCCCATGGGCGTCTGGCCTTCAGGCATGATGCTAGTCCCATGGGCCGACTCCTTCGCGATAGCACCGGCCAAACCGACAACAGCGACACCCGTTACGACAATGATCAAAGACGCCCACTTGTACAGAGCAAGGTGGCGCTTCAAGAACAGGACGCTGAAAAGGCCCACAAAAAGAACCAGCGCACCGCGTGTCATCTGGTAGATACTGGCCGCAACGAACAACAGACCGACGTTCATGAGAGTTGTGCCGGCAATATCGCAGATGGCCGGCAGAGCCAGGTATAGCACCTTCCAGCCTGTCAACGGGATGCGCGAATGATCTTTGTGCGCCGGCTTGAGCGGGTTGGCGACAGGGCAATCCGAGCTCGCAGTGTCAGGCGTATCGGCCGTGGCTTCGATGTCGGCAGCCGAGGGAGGCGCAGGCGAATCGGTGGACTCGCGAGGAACGGCTTCGTAGGCACCGGATTCAGCAGACCCCTTGGAGGCAAAGTATTTGAAGAGCGAGAACCCGCCCACCACGAGCCAGCAGCCCATCTCGCCGATGAACATCTGGGCAGTCTGTACGACGGGCTGCTCGAAGTACTGGGGGTGTTTGCCATCACAGTCGCGCACACATTGTTGGTCCTGACAAGGCGGTTAGCTGCCAGACCCAGGGGCTGTGGCGATGCGTGTGTGGTCCCACCTGGTATTTGGTCAGGAGGGTGTTGCAGACGCCGGTCAGCAGCATCATGCCGACCAAGAAAGGTATGATAGCTCCAGAAGCCATGACGGGCAAACTTGGGAGGGTTGTTGCAGCTGGAGATGGGCGTGGATCCCCGTGTAAAGACGAGCAGCCGTGGGGAGCTCAGAGTGGGAGGCAGGGTCGCTTTAGAGGCAGCGTCAGAGGTCAGGTGGTGAAGGGTGGAGCCGGGATGAAGATGGACGAGGAGCTACGGGTGCTCTCTGACGGAGGCGCGGCGCGTGAGGCTGGTGACGGCTTATCGGAGATAAGCCCCCGCCAATCATTTCCCCCGCTCACCCATCCCACCAGGGTCCGGCCTCCTGTTCGTTCGCCCTCATCTCACGGCGCCTTGGACCTTGACGCTGCGAGTGATCTTCCGATCTGTCGCGCGTCTCACCTTTTTCGCAAAGTCGATGGCTAGTTATTGACTTGTTTCTATATGGCTTCGCCTCAACCTCCCGCGCAATGCACGCCCTCGACCGGTCCGGAATAGACACCGAAGCTGTTGGCAGCCAGACGTCGCCTGGAGGATCATGCTGTTGTCGTGCGTTGCCGTGCCTGTGAGTCGTAGATGAGCCGCATGTGAGGTAAGATGGTTGCTCATAAGCCTGTGAACAGCTAACTCCTGCATATTCTAGACGCATGCAACGCCCGTGTCAATCGTTTCAGCATCCCCGGCGTGAGATAACGAGAGCTCATGTTCATTCTGCCGCCACTGCGCACCACTATGCGGCCAGGACCTTCGGCGTGTTGACCGCCTCTTTGTTTACAAGCAGCCTGTTTCAGAGAAGTGTTTACAGTGGAACAACAAATACATTCATTCATTCTAAAGCTTCGAGCGATGAGACAGTGAAGGCCTCCGTGACATCAGAGCCAGCGATGCGTGCGTTCGGAGCCCAGGATTCGCGGATCCTGGACGTTCCCCACAGATAAATGGGGATGTCGCGGCGCGCAACGCGATGTTATGTCGCGCTCGTCTCGTGGTGCGCGCTGGCGGCTAGCCCCAAGCTGCGCTAAGCGCAGGCTGCCCGCCTGTCCAAGACATCCAACTCTTCCCACCGCGTCGCTGCACCAACATCGCGCGCTCTGCTCCCTCCCCAGGAATAAATTCTGCACGCCGTTCTCGAAGCAATCAGGCCTTCTCATTCAATCCGGTCTCTTTGCAGTCCTTCTTGTCGTTTCGTCCCAACTGCATCGTCACTGCGCGTCGTCTCAATCCAGACGCGTACCGCACCATGTCAACACCCACAACAAACAGAAGAGTCCATGTGGACCCCTCAATGCCCGACAGGATTGCCGCGACTCCGTCCAAGGGCTCTGCGCGCCGCGCGCTTGGAGAGCTTACCCCAAACAAGAGGGTTTCGTCGCAGAAGCCCGGTATCATGGCCGATAAGACACAACCGCCTCGGAACTTGAGCCCGCTGAAACAGGCGCGCCCGCCTTCGCTTGCCCAGGATGAGAACGCGTACGGCATTTCAAACAGCAGGAAAAGGTCCATAGATGATGTTGACAGCGCACATGCGCGCGAGGACCTGACTGCCGCACCCACCAAGCGTGTAGATGGACGCGCCGCGACGCAGGCCTCAGTCCATGCCCTGGCGACTAACATGCAAGCTTCCGCACAACTCGTACGCGATCCGTTCGTCCCGAGGCGGACCAATGTCGCATGCTAACCGTCTTGTAGGCCAGCCAAATTATCGACCTCGCCCGCCGAGACCTTACCCCCACCGACGAAGATTATCTGGAGCCAGTGCCTCAGGGAACCCAAGAGACGACTGGAACAAGAGCATCCTTCTCGTCTCTCATCGACTACAACCCCCATGGCTCATCCCAGCAGACCTCATCTTCCCCGCCCTTGCGAGCGACCAAGCCCCCCACCACGACGGTACGCGCAGACTCGATCGAGTTCGCGCATCATGACGTTCGCCATACCGAGTTCGGGGCGCAGCGAGCCGAAGCCCTTCGCCTGCGCCTGCGTGTCGCGCTCTATAAAGTCAAGACCGGCCAGACCCACGTGCCATTGTCGTGCCTAGAGATACCCAGAGAATATCGACGGAAGCCAGCCGAAAAGGCTGACGCTCCAAGCCGACCAACGTACTCATCTGTCGCACCCGCTCTGGAAGCCAAGCAAACCAGCACTGCACCTGCCATCACGGTCACGGGAGAAGACGAAGTAGAAGAAGGCCTGTCCAACACAAGAAGCAGCGAGCAAAGCGCTCCCAAGCTCCTGCCGGCACCGGTCCTAATGCCCACCGCGTACTCGACGCGCTTCATCACCGAGCCTCAAACGACGACGGTGCCCTCTTCGCCACCAAACTTGGCCAATACCACCGCCACAGCCGCCGACCGCGGCAGCAGCACCCCGCGTGGGCGTGGCAGTAGCGGCAGCAGTAGCAGTCTCCAGGAATTCGTGACTCCGGTCGCGAACAGGCACGCGGCCACACAGCTCAGCAGCCCCCCTTACAGCGAGAACCATGTCCGGCACAGGGCCCCCAACGACTCGGACAACCTCACGAGCAGCGGAGTAAAAGACCGAGCGGCGGATGCTTTGCTGAAGCTGACGCGGTCTGTGTGAAGGTGTGGTTTATGGGATCAGTGGTATGGACGGAGCGGTCGAGCAGCTTTGATCTACAGAGACGTGCTTGGTCAGATGTTTACGAACGAACGAACGCATGCCGGTTGGCACATTGTTACTGCAAGCGGGAGGAGGTCGTCGTCATGAACCACGGCGTTTGTTGGCGTATAGGTGAACCTTGGCAGCGACGACTCTTCATGATGCATTGTGTGGCGTTATGTTAGTGCTTTCTGGAGGTGTCGGCGGAGCGGTTGGTAACTCGATAGCATACTTCGTTGACATTCAAAAAATATTAATAAGATGACCGATGTCGTTATTCACGAGTGAGAAAAGGAGGAGAGAGTGTTTGTGCCAAGAGGAAGCAAAGCTTGGGGCCAGAGAAGGCCATCGACCCCATGTCATCACGACGACTCACGACATACAGCACAGCTCTGACCTCACATCGACTCGCTGACACTTTCCGCTCCCCGGCGCGCCCGCTCCTTATTCTGCCGCGTTCAGCCGGCACCCTACTAAGTTTTACAAAAAGTAGCTACAAAAGCTTTCTTGTAATGAGATGGCCTGGCACGTTCCACAGGACGGTCTTCCCGCGCGCGCGGCCGCCGGGAGGGAGGGGTGCTGTTCGAAGAGAAAAAACAACACACACACGCGCGTGCATCATGTACCGCTGCCGCGCACGCGCACACACACACACACACACAGGGCATTCCGCCCCTCCACGCCCGGTACTTCTGACAACAGCGCGAAAATCCGATTCTCCCCAGCGCCGCTATCGCCCCGACTTGCTGCGGCCCGGGCCATCAACAAGGCGCGGCAAGAAGCGGCTCCTCGCCCCCTCGGTGGTATTATTTATGGAATTTTCTGCCCTTTTTTTTTTCTTCGCCTTCCATCTGTTCTAGCGCGATCTTGTGGCTTATCCGCCCCACCTGCTCTTCTTTCCGTTTTTTGCTTCCTACAATATAATATGTATTTGAGCTTGACAATTGTAAGAGGCCGGGCCGGCCACTTGTTTTTTACCAGCAGAGAGAGCATGTTGCTGCGCTGTTCAACGAGCATATCTTTTCCCCTATCGGGCCTTTGTCCATCGCCCGACTAACTGTTTGATTGGCTGACTGACTGACTGACTACCGGCCTGGCCATGTTTTTTCTTGGAGCAGCCACACGCGCATGCGGCAGACCCCCACAGGGCACCCGTGGCCGGTCAGCGTCTTTGTCATTATTGCGTTATTGCATGTCAGGGCAACTTAAGGAACAGAAAAAGGGCGGGATGCGTGTGCCTCCCCCCCGCAGCAGCAAGTAATAAACTTTCGGCGGCAAGCAGCCACACGCGCAAAAGCGCTTTCCCTTGCATGTGTGATGATGAGGTTGGCCGGCGCGGGCGCGCTATTAGGTTATCATTACGGCCGAGCGAACTCAGAAGTTTCTCCTCTATTATCCACCAAAACCCCCAAAGGACTACAGCGCCCTAGACGCCTTGTGCGCGCGCGCGCGCGCGCGCAATCAAGAAGCAACTAAGAGAAATACACAAATTGACAATACGGCCATGGCAGGATGGCGGAATGTGCATCGTTTAGCAAAGCGTTGGCTAATGGTTTCGCCATCTTCGAACGTCTACACCCGCGGGCGTAGGTAATTTTTACGTAGACAAAAAAAGCGCGTTCCTTCGATCCAAGCGCTTGCGAACTTGCCATGTGTGGGCGGGGAAGGGATGGAAGGGGGGTGGGAAAGAGGGGTTTGGGCAAGGGGGTCGCTGCTGCGTGGGAAAAGAGAGGCGCGGTGGGTGCAAGCGGCGGCCGATGCCGTCGCTGCACAACTGCGTAAACGAACTGTGCTCCTGGAGGTTGTGTGAGAGAATTGCGTCGCCGTCGTCGTTGTCGATTGTCTGGTGAGGGGGGTTGTTGCCGGGGGGGGGGGCTTGCTGTCGTGATCGTGGGATGGGGAGCCGCAGCAGCACGTCGGATCGCGAGGCTGTTACGTTTTAGCTCGGTGCTGGTTTGAGATATTGCGGAGACGGGAGGATCGAGGAGCTAGAATGAAGGGGGGGCGGTACACATGACCGCGAACGACGACACCCTTAGTCACGCCTTGCAGGGGCACCCGTTTCCTTCCCAAAGCGGGCAACACATGCACGATGACCAGACGGCAGCAAATGGGAGCATTCTTCCTGCCGGGCGGGAGTGCTTGTTTTTTGCCTATCGCCTGATTTCGCTCTTCTCCAACGGCCGGGCACTTATCAGACATGCTTTTTCAACTGCCGTCAGCCGTCCAGCTGAGAACCCGGTCCCTTTGCTTTCTCCACCAGGCTGTTATCTCTCCATGTCTCGATGGGCCTCCGACTGCCAGTGAATCGCTGCTTGGCCACCACACCGCAAGATAGGGCCACGGCCGCGTGCCTCTATCTGCGGCCGGCGATAGGTTCCAGTTGGTTTCTCCTGTTACCAGAGCGGAAATAAGTGCGGGGCGGCCCGGCGGGCAAGGTCGACGTGACTCGGCATGTATGTACGAAAGGCCACAGGGCCACCCACCAGCATCAGCAGCACCACTCGGCTACTGTGCAAAGCCGTGACGGCGGCAATTGGGGCGGCTGCAGGTGGCTGGGTTGCAGTGATCAACCGACACGACACAGATCGCCCGCGGCTTGTGATGAGAGAGCGACGGGCCCACGGCCGGGCACGCCGCCCGTCGCATCGCTCTTCCGGGTTTGCAGCCGGCGCCTCGTGGAACAACAACATGGCCTCGATTCGGCACGGCGCACATCTGGTTTGATATATGTCACTTTCGTAAATTGCCTTTTCCGCGGCAACCGGGCTGAGGCACGTAATCATGCTGCACAGCACTCGTCAGGCTCGCCGTCTCGTTCTTGCCAGCGAGCCAAGCGGCGCCAAGCTGGATGTCGCGTCACTGGCAGGGCTGTTATCTGTGACCCTTTGCGGACGGCGAGCAGCAAGGGCTGCGCGAGCTGAGCGGGCTGAGCGAGCTGAGTGGTGGAAGTACGGGCGGCGGCAGTGTGTTGCGTGGTGTGCACCTTTATTCTTGTAAGCACTTTCTTTTGGCCAACCCCACGCCAATCACGGCCGGCAAAGCGCGGACCCGAGCCCGAGCGGGCGGATCACCAGGAACACGGCAGATCGAGGGACGTCGACGGGGAGTCGAGGAGCAGCGGGCGGCGATGGCGTGCGAGTGGGAGCAGACGTGCAGCCACAGCAGGGCGCAGGTGCGAGTCATGGCGAGGGCTGCCGTTGCACTAACGTCAGGTTCGCCCGTCGGGGAAGACGCAGGGCAGGAGCGCAGGGCAGGAGCGCAGCGCGCGGCCGTGGGGGCCACAGGGCCGGCTCATGGGCTGCGCACAGGCGGCCGATAAGGACGGTGGACGGCTGCGAGGCTGCATGTGCGCGAATGTGCGGCGCGCGAGGGGCTAGCGGGCGGCAGCAGCGTTGTTTGCACACAAGCCACGGCCCTGCTCTGCTGCCCTGGGCCTGCAGGCTCTGGGCTTGCACGAGGGGTCCCGCGCCGCGGCTATGCGGCGCACCCCACGCGCAGACAGTCCGACAGCGGAGACGGCGGCGAGGCTTGGCCCAGCCCGCACGCCCACGTCCTTATCGCCCACGTCCATCCAGACACCAGCCCCAGCCAATTGCCAAACAGCGCATCGCCTGCCCTGCCTCTGCCCGATACGGCGCCCGGCCCAGCTGCGCACGCCTCCACCCCCGGCGCGGGAGCGGGATGCGCGCGCCCAAGCTGCCAGTCAAGCAACATGTGCCTGGCGCCGTGGCTTTGTCGCAACCGCGCCCGCCCCGGCCCCAGCCCTCATATCCACGCCCGAGCCGTCTGAAGCTGCGCACGCCTGCGTCCTTCTTCACGCTGCCCCGTCCCTCCCAGCTGCGCGCCCGCCAAGGCCTGCGCCAAAGCGGATGCTCCCGCGACCACCACGCTCCCTTCGCCTTATCACCAAGATATACCACCGCCTGCCGACGGTCAGTCTCCCGCCTTGCTTGCGCCGACGCTGCTAACCCTCCCCCAGTAGCATTCCTGCCCGCCCCTCAATGCGCCTGATCTCCACAGAGCCCAAACCCGCTCTCGCCATTTTCTTCTCAGATGTTCCTTAACACCCACCGTCTGGTCCATCTGCCGCGCATCCCGCCGTCGCAGCCCGAGTCGGAGCTTCCGCGCGGGGAATGTCGCTACCGCCACCGCGAAGCTGGTCAGGCTGACCGCCAGACCTGCGTCTGCCAGGGCTTCTCTTTGAACCGCCAGCAGCCCGTCGGGACCACTTGTGAGTGTGGCCATCCGGCATGGGTCCACGTCCAACAGCCCATGGCCGCCGTCACCTACGATGAGCACAGGGCTTTGGTGGGCGAGTTGGCCCGGTTCAAGCAGGAGCAGGACCGTAAGCTCCAGAACTTGCAGACTGAGCTCGCCCAGACCCAGCACGAGCTCATGGCCCAGCGTGCCCAGAACCTTGAGCGGGAACGCCTCTTCAAGCTGCTCGAGGCACGCCTGTACCAGAACATGAAGGCCATGAAAATCGAGCTGGATGACAAGATGGACGGCGTGATTGACCAGCAGCATGCCTTCCAGCGCAAGTTGATCGACGTTGAAGACGCCACGATGGAGCATGAGATCAAAATTGAGAAGTTGGAGTCTGCGCCCAACGCCGTGGTGACACGAGACCTCACCCCGGTTCCCGAGGCCTCGCTGAACGACGATCTTTCCATGGATACCGCCGTCGATACTGCTGTCGAAGAGCCAACTGCCATGCCCGAGAAGCCGGAGCAGCCCTGGAGCGTCAAGGTGATGATCGTGCCGCGTCGGAGCCAGCAGTTTGCTTTTGAAGTCGACAGCACGGCGCACAGGAGATGCCAGTCCCGCAAGCTCTTCCAGGAAATCGAATTCTCAAGCAGAGACAGTGCAAACTTCCACTTCACCGTCGACAAGGCATTTTCTCATGTCCTCAAGGACCGTCCTTGGGTCCCTCTAATCGGCTATCGCGCTCAGAACGACTGCTTCGGTCGCATTGCTCTGCGGCAGATACCCCCAGAGTTTTCGTCCGGCGACCTGTGGGACTACTTCTTCCTCGATCATCACTGCGTTGCGCACGACAAGCTGCAAGGAGACCTGCTCTACATCGCGCTGCGGGATTCCGACCTGAGCTGGGAGGAGATCAAGGAGCTACCACCCATGTTCGGCGCGTCCGAATCCGTGTGGACGCACGAGGTGGATCTGGACGGACCTCTCCCCGGAGCCAAACATTCCAACGCCCCTTTAGGACGGCTGGATCGGGCGGACCTGATGTACGGGTACTCGCCCAGCCCACCCCCTTACACGTCGCAGCGGCACCACCACCAGACCACCACGGTCCAGTCGCAATCGCAGCCGCAGCCGCAGCCGCAGCCTGAGCCCGAGGCCGTCCTCCAGCAGCACGACGCCAACAGCAACAACCGGATGTCGACGCCCCTCGGCGTGCTCGCGACCGCATCCGCGTCCGTCCTCGGCCACGCGCTCAGCCGGCATCCCACGTCGCAGTCGGCCACGGCGCAGTCGCTCCGCAGCCTGGGCAGCACCGAAGACGGCGCCTCGGACGACGAGCACTCGCACAGGGACAAGATCCGCAAGCTGCGCCCGAAGATGTCGGAGCCGTCGATGCCGTCGGCTTCGCTGGCGGGACACGGCGGCGGCAGCGGCAGTTCGTCACATCATCATCACCACCACCATCATCATCATCATCAACAACACCAGCCGCAGCAGCCGGCCGTGTATTATTCTGGACGGAGCAAGCGGAAGATGCCCGTGCGCGAGAAGACGAAGGAGCCGCTGCAGTTCAAGCTTCCGAGCTTGTTGCATCATCGCAATCACAGTAATAAAGAGGAAGCCGCGTGAGTTTCCTTGTTTTTTGTGTGTCGGGAAGTCGGGGGGCGAAAGAGAAGGAAAACGCTTTTGGGAGGGAGGGGGGATCCCCGGTTTTCAGATAAGGGGCTAGCATGTGTGGTGCGGAGTGCTTTATTATTATTGGTGGGGTGCGGGGATGATGAGGATATGCAAATCCCACGAGGAACTTGCGCCTTTTTTTCCTTTCTTCCTTTTCCCACCTCCGAATCACCCGGATATTACGGACGTAGTAGGGTGTGTGGCATGTGTGGCATGTGTGGCATGTGTGGCAGGGAAAACAAGGAAAAAAGCAAAAAGGAGCTTTCATGTATGTACGTAGTCGGTTGGTTGTTTCGGATTGGCGGGATGTGTCGGGATACCCCCTATATTTTTCTTTATTTTCACCTTTTTCTTTTGCATTTTCATTTGCGACTCATCAAAGGGCGTTGTGGGAAAAGACGGGGGTAGAATCATGTCGCTCCATGTATGGCATCGTATGCCTATTTTTCTCTATCGACGGCTTTTTTGCTTTTGAAGTTGGGGATTTCCATTTTTCTTCTGGAAAAGCATCAGAGATGCTTGTCCTCCTACTCCCCGTTTAGGTCGCTCATCATAGCCATACACTTTTTTACTATACGCTCGGTACTTGGCCGAACCAGCGTTGCTCTTCGAACCAATCGCATCTTACAGCATGCGCTTTTGAAGCCAAAAAGGGCATGTGGATGCGTGGAAAGGCACGTGAGCATCTTAAACTTGCAATCACTAATGAGAGAGAGAGAGAGAGAGAGAGAGAGAAGGTTCATTCTCCTCCAACTTCGAACGTCGCAACAGCTATCGCGGTACGTAACTGGCAGCAGTCTCTCCTCGCCGACGCCCGTCAGCAAAAGACGAAACTATGAATAATGACCGGGGCGCGCCGAACAATTCCGTCCGGACCATCAGGGAAAAGAAGCTGGGGGGGAATGGAATGGAAGGCCCATTGAGCATTGTGCATTCGATGATACCACCACACACGCACGCCAACGAATAGTGCCACGTGGGATCGTTAGATGGGGTGGAAGGGGCGCTCTGACGCATGTGTACCTCTCTCTCTTTCTCTCTCTCTATCTTGTTTTTATTTAAAGTTTTTCTTTGTCTAGACCCAGTAGTAGCTGACGAATGGTGGATATGCACAGTAGCTTTGGTGGCTCCAACGCAGATGGGGCCGATTGGGATTGTGCATTGGTGCGGCGACGGCGGCAGCGGCTCGGTTCAGCTCTCGCTCAAGCTCCGTCATCGTTGCCTAGCTATCGTCGTCGTCGTCGTCGAGAACGAGTGACCCTTCTGGGAATGGGGAAAAGAAAAGGGGGAACGGGAGCTGGGGGAGAATTTGTGGCGCATTATTGGTTTCCCTTGGTCGGTTTGGTTGGAAGGGAAGCGCAGGCCGCTGACACGGGCTATGGTTCCTCACTACTGCACGGGTAAGGGAGAGAGATTCTTGTTTGCTGGGCGGGTGGATGACGTGGTAGTTGAGGCGGGCCGTTGAGTTGACGCCATCACCGTCAGCAGCAACCACGCTGGTCGAAGACGAGAGCAAGCCATGGTTTCGGGGGTGGGAAGAGCGTAGATCGGGTGAAGTTGTCTGGCTGGGTCTGGTGCTAGACATGGTAGTGGGAGGCAGCACCAATTGGGGATGGGGGATTTGCGTGTTGAAGCATTGGGAAGAGGCACAGGCGGCGATCAGCCTGCTCCTTCAGGAACGGCGAGTGATGGATGGACGGATGTGGTTGGTGGACGGGCCACTAGAGAGAAGGCGGGCGGGCCGACGGCGGCGGCGGTGGCGGCATGTCCTGGCCGAAAGGGAGCGGTTCGCGTGGGAGGGCGCAGCAAGAAGGTAGGTAATTGTGTTTGGCAACTTGAACGTCGCAGGCCACCCGCGCTAGGAGGAGTCAGGGTCAACGGGCAGCCGGTGAAGGGCTAGAGCCAGCTACGTGTACATGGCAGCGTCTTGCGGCTCCGCGCCTATCTGCTGGCTATCTGTGCGCACGCCTCGGGGGATCGACCGGTTTCGTCACTCGGCCTTGGCCTCTCCACGCTCCAGCTCCAGCGCCAGTGCGCCGGGATGCGGTGGGCCCGCCTGGCGCCGCTCGATGATGTGATGGGGTTGGTCAACATGTACATACATATCTCCGCCCTGTTCCAACGCTCGTACCACAGCACTCTGCGGCTCTCTCCTTGCGCCAACATTTCCGCCGCCGAAACACCCATCGCGAGCGTTGCGACAGCCCGCCCCGAGAACTCCCGCCCGGCGTGCACCCCGGAGCAACGTCCGCGCGAGTGTCGCCGCGCTTGCCGATAGGGTCAGCCCTGCGCCGGCCTTGACGGCGTCCCTGCCGGTGCCTGCTTCGGACGCTCGCCACATCCGAATGAGGGCGCGTCTCGAAATAGCCGACGGGGGCGTCTGGTGGACGGCGGTGAATGGCGGTCGACGACGGCAGTGGCTAGGTTCGAGCGGCGGCAGGCAAAGAAGCAGGCCATGGGCAGCATGGGCGATGGTCGGCGATGGTGGGCGATGGGGGAAGCGGCGGCGGAGTCCCCATTGGCGGGGAGCGGGCGCTCCTGCCCCGCGTGTTGCATTCCATTCATGTAACCCCAACCGCGCATCGTCGGCCAGAGCGCAACGGCAGGGTGGGCAGGAGCCGGCGAGGGGGTGCGACTGCCTATCAATCGCCGCTGCCAAGCGCGATAAGGCTGCCCTCCGTATCACTCAGCCTGAGGCCGCTCGACCCGTGCAACCGTATCAGCGCTCGCGGCTGAGGAAACATCCGGAGACTGCTGCCCAGGTAGCTCTATGTAAACACCGCTGCTCGCTGCCCGCCACTCTCCTGTCTCACCACCCCGACCGTGTCTGCCGCCTGCCGGGTTGATCGCGAGCGTGTCTGTCTGTCCGCGTCCGTCCGACACCTCTCCTCGACGACGACCGTCCGCTTGCCCCGCACAGACTCCGCACTCAGACCATGGCCGTGGCCGACGACACGGGGGCCAAGACAGACCTCAAGGTCTCGTCGCAGCCCTCTTCGCTCAAGGATGTCTCGACCGGCAACGCCGAGTTGGCCGACACTGCTCCCTTGCCAACCTACGAGCACGAGAAGAGGCTCGTCCTGAAGTTTGACCTGCGCATCCTGCCCGTCCTGGCCTTCATGTACCTCTGCAACTCTCTGGACAAGGGTAAGGATCCCCCACCATTCCACCATCCCCCCCGCATCGCGCTAAATCCACCGTAGGCAACCTGGGAAACGCGAAGACGGATGGCATGGAAGATGACCTCCACTTCAAGCCCCACGAGTACAACCTGATCCTCTCCATCTTCTTCATCCCCTATGTCATCTTTGCTCCTCCCATTGCCTTTCTGGGCAAGAAGTTCGGCCCGGGCAAGGTCCTGCCCCTCCTCATGTTCACTTTTGGAAGCATGACCTTGCTCGGCGCTTGTGTTCGCAACTTTGGTGGCATGATGGCCCTCCGCTGGATCCTGGGCATGTCTGAATCAGCCTTCTTCCCGCTTGTCATCTACTACCTGACCACTTTTTACCGTCGTGGCGAGCTTGCCAGACGTCTGGCTCTCTTCTACGCCGCCTCCAACATTGCCAACGCCTTCTCAGGCCTGCTCGCCTTTGGCGTCTTCCGTACGTCAACTGAACAACCGTGCCCCTCTTGAAATACTAACCACTTCTCAAAGAAATCAACTCCCACCTTCATGGCTGGAGGATCCTCTTCCTGGTCGAGGGTGCCATGACTGTCACTTTCTCCGTCTTCGCCTTCTTCTACCTCCCCAAGTCCGGCACCGAAGCCTGGTTCCTCTCAGAAGAAGAGAAGCGCATCGCCTACCAGCGCATGCAGATGGACTCGTCCTCTGTCGTCAACGAGAAGTTCAACCTGAAGGAAGCTCTCAAGATCTTCAGAATGCCCGCCACCTACGCGTGGTTGGGCATCGAAATCTGCCTCGGCGTCCCGCTCCAGTCCGTCTCGCTCTTCATGCCGCAGATCGTCGGCGCGCTGGGCTACGGCAGCGTCAAGACCAACCTCTACACGGTCGCCCCCAACGTCGTCGGCGCCGTCGTCCTGCTCATCCTCGCCTTCGCCTCGGACCACGCGCGCCTGCGCTTCCCCTTCATCGCCCTCGGCTTCCTGCTCACCTTCACCGGCTTCATCATCTACGCCGCCATCCCGGACATCCACGCCCAGATCCACGTCGCGTATTTCGCCTGCTTCATGATGACTTGGGGCACCAGCGCGCCCAGCGTGCTGCTGAGCACGTGGTACAACAACAACGTCGCCCACGAGGGCCGCCGCGTCACCCTGACGTCCGTCGGCGTCCCGCTCGCCAACCTCATGGGCGTCGTCAGCTCCAACATCTTCAGGAGCCAGGACGCCCCCAAGTACAAGCCCGCGCTCGCGACGACGGCGGCGTTCGGCGCCACGGGCGCGCTGCTGACGCTGCTGCTGGGCGCCTATATGATTGTGGATAACAAGAGGAGGGACGTGAAGCAGGGCGTGAAGGTCAGGGCGAGGGATGTGAGTACCGAGAAGTTGAGGGAGGGTCCGAAGAGTCCGGATTTCAGGTGGTTCTTGTAAGGTGAGAGAGAGAGAGAGGTCTTTTGGGTTCGGGGTTGGGGATATATCGAAAAGTCTAATGTTTCTTTTTGGATGTGGGATGAGATTATACCATGAGATACCATTGAAGCATGATCTTACAATCTATATTTATCATTATTATGGCTTCTCTCAGCCTTTCGACGCGAGTTCCTTGGTGTTTGGGCCAGGTAGAAACGCCGTGAGAGTGACAATATAATTTACAAAGCCTGCAGCAACGGTTGGTCAGCGCTTGCTCAGTACGTCGGCTTGTAAAGGGGCCCGACCGATCTGACCAAACTTCTTCTAACTGCAGTACCAGGCGCACGCTGGTTGAGACATCCTCATCTACACCCTCATACTTGCATGTTCTATATGACGTTAATGGACGGGGCTTGAATAGACTCGCCGCAGCACTGAAACCGCATTGTACAGACGGATATCTTCACCAATAGACCAAGACTACACTTTTAGTCAATAGTGCTTTACCGATGAAAAGCAGGAGGCTCAGGCATTCCGCCCGACGTCTCCATCTTCCCCCATTCGTATTGCCAATGCTGAGTGTTGTATAGCAATGCCAAAGCAGGATGAGAGCCCGCGGACTACAGGAACGTCAGTAGAACTTTTGTCGTGCAGTCCAAGGGGATTAGTTGGTCTTACTAGGGGGGCTTCCATGTCAGTAGCAGCTGGTACCTAAAGCCGTGAACGGATCCACCCATTCCGTTTTATGGCTGATTGGCGGCCTCCAGTGGATTCGGCCCGCCGCCAATCCTGGAGCCTACGTCAATTTCAAAAGCACACACGGTGGAAATCGCCTGAGATAGAAAGTCGTGGGAAGTTATTGATAAGTGTTTGACATGCTGCTACCCATAATAAGCCTTTCTTTGGACCCTAAAAAGAGATATATCTTCCTGACAAACAATCAATAAACTCGCTCACTGAAAGTTATGGGGAGGGCTCGGTTATCCCGTGAGAACGGCAAGAAATAAAAAAGAAATAGCAATATCGTACATAGTCGTCCGTTCGAGCCATTACCAATCCGCATGACGACGTCGAAAACCACTCACACAAACTCAAACTACTAGCCTCAGCCAGCCAGCCAGCCCTCCCTATCCCCCTCATCACACTCACTTCTCCGCGACAAGAAACTCTACCCTCCCAACCTTGCTATAGACCAAGACGGCCAAATCCGAGTCTCCGGCCTCCCCTTTGACCGCATGCACCCACCTCCCGACGGGCCCATGCGTCCCCTCGCTCACGACGTCCAAGCCGTGGCCGCCGACCCTCAAGCCGCCGACCTGCGTGTCCACATCCGCCACGCCCGCCCACTCGGGCGGAAAAACCGCTCTGACGGACCCTGCCGACGACGTGAAGGCCGCCGTCAAGTTCGCAAACGGGTTGTTGCTTCGCCCCTTCTCGTCCTCGTCCTCGTCCTCGTCCTCGTCCTCGTCCTCGCCCTCCTCCTTGGCCCGACGATCCGTCGACGTCTCCGGCGCCAAGACCCGCACCACCGACGAGCCCGCCTCGTTCCTCGTCGTCATCAGCGACGAAGAAGACGCTCCACCAGAAGAAGAAGAAGAAGAAGAAGCCGAGCCCGAGCCCGCCGCCCCCACTCAAAACCGGCAACACCACCACCTCGATCCCCCCACTCTCAGACCCAAACTCGCTCTCCTCGACTCAAGCACGTACGCCCCCGTGATGCTCCCCGCCCCCGTCTCAACACCAACCCCATAATCCCGATCCGGCAACAACAACAACCCCCCTCCTCCTCCTTCTTCTCCCCTCCCCCTCCCCTTCCTCCCCTTCCTCCCCTTCCTCCCCTTCCTCCCCCCTCCTGTACCGCCGCCACCCCCACCGCCCCCCCAAAACCTCACCCCCACACCCGCCCCCGCCCCAAACACAGCCGGCACGTCTTCCCTCCCCCTCCCCGCTCCGCCCCATGAACAGGCCGCACGTCGACGTCGACGTCGACATCACCGACAGCACCAGCACCAGCATCGATGTCGAGCAGGTCGAGCACCAGCGCAAAAGGTGCCACCGGCGGCGGTGGTAGTGGTGTGGATGCGCGTGCGGCGGCTGCGGCTGCGGCTGCGGCTGCGGATGGGGTGGCTGGCGAGTGCCGGTGCTGGCGGCGACGAGGGCCGGCGGCGAGGGATCAATCAGACGTCGAGGGAGGAGCGGAGGAGGGTGAGGTTGAGGAGGGGGTGGTGCAGGTGCAGGTCGAGGAGGGAGAGGTGGATGGCGGTGATGGTGAGGGTGTTAAGGGGGGTGGTGGGGGGTGGTGGGGGGAGGGCGAGGGTGATGGCGATGAAGGTGCAGTGGGGGTGGTCGTGGTCGTACAGGCCGTCGTCGTCGTCGTCGTCGTCGTGCGGGCGGGTGGGCTTGGGGCGGCGGCTGTTTTCTGGGGTGTCGATGCTTTGCAGGATGGTTAGGCTCGTGTCTGTGCTGGCGACGGTGACGGAGCGCTGGAGGTCTGGGGAGCTGCTGGAGATTGTCACGGTGGCGCGGATCAGGTTGCTGTTTTGGTGGTCGGCGGCGGGCACGAGTCTGATGAGGCCGTGGATGTCGTGGAAGTCCCCGTGGTGTTGAGGTATCTGCTCGACGATGCGGAGGTCGTCCACGTGCTTGAAGTCGTGGGTCGTAGTCTGAGTGTAGGGCAGGTCATGGCAGTGGTAGAGCGTGGGAAGTTGCTCCCAGTTTGGCAAGTCATGGTGCACGTGGCTCTATACACAGACAGGTTCAGCGGCGGCAGTGCGAGTTTCCAGTGCCGGCGAGCAAGTACCTTTTTGTTCTTGGCTCGGCCGACGGTGACACTCAGGATCAACCAGATGAGGATTGCATGGGCGGCCGCAATGAAGAGCAGTCTGAGGATCTTCCCGCGGGACCAGGGCCTTCGTGGCCTGTGGTGAAGATGCACGGCGGCAGGGTGCACGCCGGCATTCTCGAGGTCCTTTGACGGTCCCGTGTCATACTCGGCCTGGTTCCGGGACGGACCAGCAGCAGCCGTGTCACGAGGCACTATGCTCGGGTAGGCTGGCGGTGGTAGAGGAGAGCCGAGTAGAGGAGTCGACTCCTCCGACTCGTCCGAGACACGCGCCTTCCTCGACGGAGACGGCTGTGGCGAGGGCATACCGAAGACTGCAGTGAGTGCGGAGCGAGAGGTGAAGTCCTGGGCCCGAGGCTGGTTATGACAGCGGCCAAAAACCGCGGCCTGGTGGCACTGTGATTATGCGCATGAGCTGGCCATGGCGTGCTCGCTGGCGGGGGACGTCAGCGATCCGCATAAGTCTGGCGCTTGAGCGGACGGCGACATGCAACCCCGCACCTGGAGGATTTGGCGGGGGCGTCAGTGAGGGCACGAGGGTCCAGTTCCGACGAAAGGGAAGCGAGTGAGGACGAGAGAGCAGCACTCACCGTCACTCACCTCACTCACCGCGACTTACTTCGCTTGCTGCACTGCCCGCCACGTGAGTGCGGACAGCCTCAGTGCTGTCCCATTGGCGCGCGCGCGTCGGAGCCGTGGACGACGCTCGTCCAAACATGCAAGCCATTGCCACTGTCCCATCACGTGTGGCCTGCATCTGCGGCACACTAAGTCGGCCCAGACTCCCGTCCAGCTATATACGTCTCGCCCATCATTGGTACACTATTCGACTAACGTAACAATACCCCCTGGCTCGTCCCACCCGCTAGGGCCATGACACAATCGTGACAGCAAGGATGTATTTACTATCGGCTGTAGGGTATATGGAACCTTTGGTCTTCGGGACGAGCCATTTGCCATAACATTGCAACGAAGCGCGTTCGTGAACATACACAACATGAACAGTAGTAGTTTCAGGTCCCCTACATGGCGCCTCCCAGATGCATTGCCCGCCCAAATCCCCCAAACTCCTGCCAAACCCAGACCCTTAACTCAATGACACTGACACCGACCGGCTCTTGCTCCTGCGCTCAAAGTCCGGCCCTGGCTTGATGCCGAATAACGCCTCCGTCCAGCTCCGCGGCGTTGGTGGTGGCGTGCTCGTCGACGTGACCTTTGCCCTTGCCGTTCGCATTTCCAGCTGGGAGAGATGTTGGAATTTTGTTAGTTTGGTCGCCGACACGAAGTCGTCGTACCGCACCCAGAAAAGCGGCTCCAGCTGCAGGAACTTGGCCTTCTCCGCCTGGATCGTCGTGCTTTGTTGCTCCGGATTGTACCCCGGCCAGTTCTGCCGCTCGAACAGGAAATCCTCCGCAAGCTGCGAAATGTCGTACGTTTCGAGGAATCCGTGGAGCTGCTTGGTCGACACGGGCTTGCACTCCCATGACTCGAACTCCTTTCTGACGTCAAGCTCTGGAAGCCCCAGAATGCCCACGACTTGGAAACTCATCATCCAGAGCTCGTCTCGCCGAGACTCTGGACAACCCGGATCGATGTCCGAGTTCTTGGCAACGTGAACCGGCAGGAAATTGTACTCGATGCCGCCTTCCTTCGTCGCGAAGTTGAAGCGGAGTGGCCGATCTGCTCCTTTTTCACAGGCCCGCCTCAACGCCCGGGGAAGCTTCTCCAGTCGTTCTTGTCGTTCGCGTTCGGCTTGTATCCGTTCCCGCTCGGCTTGCAGTCGCGCACGCTCAGCTTCCTCGGCAGCTAACCGTGCCCTTTCCGCTTCTAGCCGAGCCCGTTCCTCCTCCGCTCGCCTCTCTGCCTCCTTCTCCTCTTCCTCCTTTCGGGCCTTCTCCGCGGCTGCTTTCCGCTCAGCCTCAGCGCGGCGCTCCTGCTTCACGCTTTCAGGCGTGTCTTCCTTGACCGGTTCTGGCTCCACTTCGGGCTCGGCTTCAGGCCTGGCTTCGGCTTTCGCGGCTTTTGCTGGTGCGGGGCGTGCCTCCGATCTCTCTTGTTCCGGTGAAGATGGATGCGGCGAGCTTCTGATGACCTTCGCAGTATGACCCGTCTTTCTGCGCACATTGCGGGTTGGACCGCGAACTTCCTCTTCGTCCTCGTCCGAGTCCTCCGATGTGCTGTCTCGCGATCGCCGGTTGAGTTCTCTGCGTGAAATCAAGCGCTTTTTGGGTTTGGCGTGGTTGTCCAGCGTGATGTGCTTATTTGAGCTCTTGTCCGACGGCCTCCCCCTAGTCTCCCTGTCATGTGTTCGTTTAGAGCTTTCGTGGTCGGTAGCCTTCCTTCGTGGGCTCCTGGGATCCGTTCGCCTCATCTCCGGGCTTCGTAACCGTCTTGACTTGGTTTTCGCTCGCTCATCGTATTTCTCCTTTAGTAAATTGCGGACATCCTTTGCGTTTGGTCCGTCAAAGTCCTCAGCGAACTCCCAGTAGGTCAGCCCATCTCGATTCCGCCTCGTTGGATCAAAATCATCTTGGGCCAACAAGAGACGAATCACGTTGAGATGGCCTTTCTTGATTGCAACCAACATGGGCGTCTCGTTGTGCTTTGCAGGATCGCGATGGTCGGCAGAAAGTCCGGTTGCAAGCAGAAAACTCAAAATCTCGTCGTGGCCACCGCGTGCAGCAGCAACGCCGCAAGCAACATTTGGCATGATCCCAGAAGCAAGCAATTCGTCCACGGCTCGTTTGTCTCCTTGCTCAGACTTGATGCGGAGAACCTCGGTGTTGTACTCGTTCGGTAGTAGCGTGGGTCCTACTGATTCCTCCACGCTCCGAGGTGTTCGACTCTCGGACTCATCTTCCGACTTTTCCTTCTTCCACTCCATCATTGCCTTCTCCAATTCGGCTTTAATCTCGTCGGCCTCATCGATGGTCGAATCCAGAAGTGCCAGTGCCGTTTTGAAGTGTTTGTTCTCGTATGTCGGATCCACACGAGCTTTCCAGAGGAGCAGTTTGATAACTTCAACATGGCCATTCTGCGTTGCGTCGATGAGAGGGGTGTCGTGATCCAACCAGTCATGGCCATCAGTTGCACAGCCTTTGTCAAGGAGGAACTCCACAATGTCTTCGTGCCCGTTTAGTGAAGCTTTTTGCAGCGGAGTGACGCCAGCATAATCAGGTGAGTCCAGTTCGTCTGGCGACGCTTCGTAGGCTTTTTGGACCGCCGCAAAGTCGCCCTTCTCGCAACAGCGTAACAACCGCGTGGCGCCAAACGCATCCTTCTTCTTCGCTGGCGGCAGAGTCCGAACCGGAGACGTCATAGACCGTGTGCCGCCTCGCCTCGGCCGTGAAAGAGGCGGCACATTGGATTGGGGATGGGGTGAGGAGTTATTTGATTCTTCGCTGTCGTCTGAGGCCCAATCCTTGTCCTGGCGAATGTTCTCACGCCGTCTGCGGTTCTGGGCGTTTTGCACAAGAGACTGGGTGGACGCCGACCTCTTGTGGACTTTGATGCCTGCTGCAATGGGTGAGGCTGGATTCCTGGAGTTTTTGCTGAGAGCCTCGGTCTTGTGCCGCTGCCGGGGCGGCTCCAAATCGGCTTGGTTTTCCCGTAATTTCCGTTTCCGCGTATCGGCAACCGATGAGCTTCTTGCACGTGAGTCATGACCGAGAGGGGGCGAGTGAGAGAGGATCCGAGCGGATGAGGCGTTTTTGTGTGGATAGTCATGGTCACTGGAGAAAGCAGACGAAGCCTTGCGACTGGCTGGGCCGTTGTCATGCGATTGGGCGCGTTCACGGCCGTTGGCACCGTTCCGCTTGTTTTCTGGGACGCCATTGGGAGGGGCTAGTGGGCGAGGGCTCTTACGAGCAATGGAATCCTTGGCGGCATCGGACAACAGCTTGGCGGATGGAATGTCGCTTATCTCGTCGTCGTCGTCGTTGCGTTCGTGCTTGATTACCTTCTTCGGCCTCTTCGTCTCGTCATGCTCGGGCCCAGACAACACGACCGTCTCCGCCTCGGATTCATCCTGCTCGGCATGAGCATCACGTCCATGGTTCCCATTGCGGACGGCGGTGGCCTTGCTGTCCTTATCGGTAAGTGGAGGGGACGACGGAGGCGCTGGGGACCGGACTCGATCGAGGGAAGGCTGCACCGACTGCGGCTCTCCGTTGCCAGATGGATTCGGCGGCGGCAAGTGGTCAGCGACAGCAGCGCTACTGCTCATCACGGACTTTTGATCACAGGTGATGCCTGCCTCATGCTGGAGGGGGCCCGGGTGAAGCCTGATGACCGTGGGCGCCAGTTGCTCAGCAGACCGGTGCGCGTCGAGAGCCTGTCGGACGGTGATCTGGGCGTGCACTTCAGCCAGCTTGCTGCGTGGATGCACGTGGAGGAAGTGTGGGGTGGCGGTGCGTCGTGCGGGTGTCGTCGGGGCGGGGGGAGGTGGTGGTGGTGAGGAAAGAGCGGTACGGAGCAGGCGTGGGAGGTGTGGGAAGGCGAAGGCGAGGAAGCGCGACCGCCGGCTGGAGACAGAGAGGAGGCGGCCAGCACGGGCCGGGTGCTGACATAAGGCAGCCTGCTTCACAAAACCGCGGCTGCGACTCGTGATACCGTACCGGGGCCGTCCAGCTCACGGTGCCTGGCGGAGGCGCGACACGCTGGCCGCACCCACCGGCGCGATCACCTTATCGCCACCCTGCCCCTGAGCCCGCGAAGAGGAGCGCAGTCGCGACAGGTGCTGCGCGAGAGGCCGGCGCGAATAGGATGCGTTGAGGCATTAACGCTCTGACAGCCGGCTGAACAGCGTTACGAAACACTGCAGAGCCTTTAGCTTATCACCTCCCCCAGCCCCAGCGCGAGAACGGCATGGCCTCCCCGCTCCTGCACCCGCTCGTCGCCCGCCTCGAGCCCGTCGTCTTTCTGCGGTCCCTTTTCCTCACCGCAGCCTCGATTGTAATCCACCGTGTCCTTTCCGCTTGCGCAGCCCGCCCACCGCTGCAGACCGCTGTTCGCTGACGCAGCCGCAAGGTTCTCGCCGTCGACGCCGTCCCAGCCTTCCGCTCTCGCTTCCTGGCTTACGGTTCGCGCACAGCAAACACGTCCGCAGCCCCAGCCTCGCGCCCACGCAATGCATTTGCCGCCGTGCTCGACCACCTGGCGACGTACCGCGTCCCGCACAGCTGGTTCGCCCACTTCTACGTCCTGTCCGTGCTCGGCTCCGGCTTCTGGGCGGAGCAGTATGCCACCGATGGCGCCCTCCTGAAACTCGTCGCCGGCAAGGCCACCGGCCATCGTACAGCCACCATGTCGGTGGCACGAGTCCGTCTAGCCTGGCTGCTTATGCTCGTACAAGGCTCGCGGCGTCTGTACGAGTCCGCCGTTCTGTCGCGTCCGTCTTCATCCAACATGTGGATCACGCACTGGCTGTTGGGCCTGCTATTCTACGGCGCCATGTCGATTGCCATCTGGGTCGAAGGGACGCCGGCCTTGCAATCGTCGGGTGGCGGGAACGGAAGCACGGCACCGCCGCTGGATCTGCAGCTCGTCACGGGCACCTTGCTTTTTCTCTGGGCTTCCAAGCAGCAGCACGACGCCCACGCACATCTCTTTGGCCTGCGCAAGTACACCCTGCCCACCCGAGGGGCTTTCCGCTACATTGTGTGTCCGCACTACACGTTCGAGTGCGCCATCTACTTGGCCTTGTCAGTTGTAGCTGCGCCGGTGGGACAATTGGTCAACAAAACGGTGCTGTGTGCTCTGATCTTCGTAGGCGTGAATCTGGGCGTGACTGCCGCTGGGACGAAGGAGTGGTATGCGACGAAATTCGGTAGGGAGACGGTGGAGAGACGAGCGAGGATGGTGCCGTTTGTCTGGTGAGCGAGCCTAAACAAAACTCTAGACTTGGTGGTGGCGAATTGCCTCGCGCGTCTGTATCACCAGACAGCACCGCCCCAGTCGCGAAATGTTGATGCAGGGTTGGTTTGTCTGTGCTGCACCGGCAGGTATAAAATCAGGATATTCTCTGCCAATGTGTGTCGAACGCAACGGGACAACCCATACTGCGAAGCAAGGGGGGTAACCAATGTATTGAGCTGCAACGCGAGGCCCCAAGCCTCGCAGGGCGCGGAACGGCTTGTATGAGAGAGCCGTTTGGGCGATGGCGGCGAGGGTGGGCTTGGCCATGGCAGGCATGCTGCTGCAGCCCGTTGGGATCGATTAAGCGCTCGGGGGTCCGTGTGTAGCTTCGCAGGCAACTCAGTCCACTGGCCGTCTGCTGTAGAGAGCGCGGATAACATGTTGTACGGTCGAGTGCAGGCTCTCGGCAACGGCGTGACGGAGAGACTCTCGGCGGAGGCTGCTGCTGCCGTGGGAGCGATTGCATCATGGGCCGGCCCAAGCTTCTGTCGCCCAGAGCTCTCGCGAGCGCAGGTCAGTCAGCGCAGCGCTGCCAGAAAAAAAAAAAAGCAGTCTGGGCAACGGCGCAGACAAGGCCCCGCAATGGACGCCTCGTACGCACGTCGGCGGTCTAATCAGCACGAGCTCGTGGACATGGCGTCGTGTTGAGCAGCCGCGTGATCTCTGCCCCCAGCTTTTCTCCGCTCTCCGCGCCCTGCTTCGGCGCCTCTGCCCTTTCGCACCCAACGCTCGTTGCTGCGGCGGGGAACCATTTACTCACCCTCCAACTCTGCCTGCCTCAGCCCAATCCGCCACACGCACCGCTCTCGCCGACGAACTGTTGCAATGGCACCCCAAGCTGAGGATGCGTACTGCACGGTGAGTCGTCCGCCATGCCACTGTTTCGTCCTGCGCTAACTCGCATGAAGCTCGTCATGAGCGACTCATACCTGCCAGGTGCGCCGCGAAGCTGCCAGACCGGCTCCAAAGCCCAGGAAGCGCGTACTGATCGATCCTACAGGTGCCGCCGTACTTGCGCATTCGCTCCGCGATGGAGGGGCGACGAAGAAGCTTGCCGCTCTCATCACACTGGATACGCTGTCTGCAGATTCGATTTCGGAGCTCAAGGTAGCCATTGGCCTGCCATTGGCCCTTATCACGACATTCGTTGACGGGTGATACAGGAGCTTTATGACTATGTGATTCCGGTACCGCACATCGGCAACCCGAAGCCTGCCAATCTTTACCTCATGGATCGCGGTGACCTCGCCTACACCTTCACTAAGATCGCGCTCTGGCGACAGCTCCAATTCCGCAAGATCGTCTACATCGACGCTGACGTGGTTGCTCTGCGAGCCCCCAACGAGCTCTTCGACCTCGAAGCGTCCTTCGCCGCCGCCCCCGACAGTGGATGGCCCGACTGCTTCAACAGTGGGGTCATGGTCGTGAGCCCCAACATGGGAGACTACTGGGCATTGCAGACGCTAGCTGCAAGTGGAGACAGCTTCGACGGTGCAGACCAGGGGCTGTTCAACCAGTATTATGAGCACAAAAGTTGGCACAGGCTCAGCTTCCTGTACAACTGTACCCCGAACGCCCAGTACCAGTGGGAGCCTGCGTTCCGACACTACAAGAGCAAGATCAGTCTGGTGCATTTCATCGGCAAGAACAAGCCTTGGTCCAAAGACTCTCGATATGGGGGTGGCTCTGGCGTTTATAGCGAGCTCTCTGCCCGATGGTGGGCTGTCTACGACCGACACCTCAGAGAGAAGGTAGGTCGCGTAAACCCCCTGTGTCTCTGAAATGTTAACACCATCCAGGCAGAACATGTCGACGCCGAGACGGTACTCCAGACTGCTCCCAACACGATACAGCAAGCTGGCTGGGCGAATGGTCAATCGACTACACCCGCCTCCCAAGGAGGTGTAGCTTCGCTTACCCAGCCTGCTGTGCAACCAACACACCCCGCACAGCACTCTGAGCACTCTTCCCCTCCTCGGCAGGAGTCGGGAGGGAGGTTTTCGCCGCCCCACATGGAGTGGGATGCTACTCGGTAGGCCCTCTTTTAGCGTAGACACCAGCATTTCTAATTCATTTCAGCACGGCTCCTCCAGTAGAGTCACGGCCCGAGGCCGCAAACTTCCCCACCCAGACTTATACGTTTAGCGAGGACCATCATCTCTTCAAAGCACCAGCTGCATACCCAGAGCCTCCCAAGAACATGTGGTACGAAGTGCCGGAGGCGAAGCCTGCGCCACAAGTAATGCCGAAAGCCATCTTCCCTTGGGAGCAGGAACGTGAAAGGCCGAAGCCTACTCGTGTGTTTGCGGAAGACCTTGCACCGCCTCAGCCAGCACCACAACCTGTCGCTGATCCTACTGCTTCTTCTGCAGGTGTTCCAGCAACGCTCTCGTCTGAAGGCGACGACGCAACTTCAAAGGGTTCTCCACTATCCGCAACGCCAAAGACTCCCGAGGATCCCTGGCAGACCTTCGGACAAACCAGCGCCAACGCTTGGGATAGCGTTCCTGGAATTGAGAAATACGTTCGCGCGGTAATGGGTGCACAGATGAAGAAGTCTAAGCCTGCTGGCATATCGCTCGAAGGCCTGGTCAAGCCCATTGAGCTTTTCTCGCCTACTGGAGAAGGCACCAGTGAGCGTCGTGAAAGCCTAATCTTGACTGACTTCCCCAGCGCCTTTGAGAGGCCGAGTCTTCCGGTGACGCCTGCACCCGTTCGACGACCGACGTTTTGGGGAAACGAACGAGATGAAACGGGCGAGCTACCAGCCGCTGAAGGGGTACCATCGCAAGCTGAATGGGTAAGAGGCTCCTTTACTTGGGGATGCCCCAAATGCGGCTTCCGTTCTCATGATCTTGACTTGTTTCGGCGCTCGCGTTCTCCCCCTCGTCGGCCATTCTCTCGTTCGTTGCATACCTCGCAGCTCTTGGCTGCAACGTCAGTTGCTTTGAGTGCAGCTGCTCATACCACTTCCAACAAACCGGAAATGCCTGCGCATCTTGTACCGGTCAAGTCTGCCAAGGAGGTCAAATACGAACAGAAAGACGACGTAGGCATGAGATATGCCGGTGTGCCTGCTGTTGTTTCTTCAAAAGCCTAATCTTTTCGATATCGTGCGCCTGAACAACTGAAAGCTGACAATCGTTGCGAATAAGAATCCCGAAGAAAGGCTTGAGACGCTACGTCGCTCGTCTCTCCTCGAACTCGAGCATCTCAGGCGGGCTTCCGCCTCGAACGCACCTTCACGAGAGCTGCCGGCACACTCAGTTCCTCGTCCTCACAACGATGCTCAGCACCATAGCCTTTTGGGTCGTGCGAGCCCGCAAGCACAGGACAAGGCCTCGAAAGACAACGGGCAGGGGCAGGCCAGCCAAGCACATGAGACTAAGACGGAGACGGCAACGGCTTTAAAAGCAGAGGATGTAAAGTCTACCGCGGAGACGACGAAGCCGGTTTTCTCGGAGCCGGATTTTGGCAACCCTCCCGCCGTTGAAGATGCAGAGTCGTCTGGGAAGAAGGCGGACGTCAAGGCTGATATTTTGAGTCCGACTGAGCGGTCCTGATCCATCCCTTACGCTCTTGTTACGAAGTGACGATCGTTGGCAGTTTCTCGCCAAGCCCTCCCTCCTAGTGTTTCCCCCAAGCAGCAACCCTAAGTAATTTCTTCACCCTCAACAATGTCCCTATGTTTTCTTAACCGTGGCCTCTGTTGAACATTCTTGGGCAAGACATGGTTTCTCCTTGTTTCGGTGTCTGTTCTGCATGGCTTGCGTAGCATAGCCTTTGTGCATCCAACCCTTTTTCATGGCAAACATCTGGATTTTATGCTCGGCCACCTTTCACTGCTCATATCTTGTCTCTCTGTACTGAATCCTCTTTGGTGGTTACTTGTACTTTTTTTTTCCGATATCCTCTTCTTCCTGGCATGTCTCTACTGAGGCTTCTTTTGTTCGGCATGTCCAGGCGCTGGTGCTGTCGTTTTTTTCTTGTTCCAATTTTCCTGTATGCTAAATGTCAGGACCTCTTTTGAGGGTCTATAAAAATGAGATGCTGTACGGCTCGACTGTTCGTTTCTCGCCCAAAGTTTGATAGAGACCGGCTGAGGGAAGCATTAAGTCATTTTCGTGCTCAGTTGTGTGCAGGATAAACTCGGTGCTGCATTGATAGTCATTGATCGTATTTTAAATAAACTTGGAGGCATTCTATCTTCCTGTACGGACAGGTGTTTAGGCCACGGTGAACTAAGGGAGCATAGCGGTCATCCGAGGGGAGCGAGCGAGCCCCCAGACCACCTTTCACTTTGCCCGCATCAACCTCACTCTACCAAAGATGGCCGAGTGCGTGGCAAAGCCCCTACCGGTAAATCTGCCTCAAGCTGCAGGGGCAGATAGGCTGTCACTCAGACAAAGCGTATATTTGCACACTAAAGAAGATGGGCTCATCCATGACGCCCGATGGTGAACACAAAAAAGAGAAGCCGAGCAGGAAGGGATTTGGCCGGCCAATCAGCCCGTCGAAGCGTATCTCGTGGACGGCTGCCACCGCGTGAGACAGGCAGAGGCGCCGTCCGCTCGATGTTCGGCTCTGACGCAGGCAACACCCAGGGGCTGTGTGCATGCGCCGTTGCTTTGGGCGAGCGTCCGTCCGCTTTGACGGTGCCTGTTGGCCATGTTGGGGCTGACCGGCATGAAGTCAGTGGCACGCCCTGGTGCCGTTTTAAGCACAGACGCGTTATGCAGGCCCTATGGGTAGCACGTTGCGGGAGACATGACTTGTCGAGACACTGGGCGGGCGGATGGCTCGTGGCCCCCTTGAGGCGCGGATGCTTTTAGGCGGCGCTACGTAAGCGTGGCGATCGGCAAGCTGGAGTGCTGGATAGAAGGCGGCGGGTGACCAGCGTGCCAGCGTCCGGCACTGGACTGATGCGTTTGCTGCGAGCGCGCTCTGCTCGGCCGGGGGCATGGGTGACGTCCCTTGGCGGCTAGGCGATGCTGGGGCGGGATCGGGAAGAGAGGGCGATCGGATTCTCAGCTGCTGCGGGTTGAGGCGCTGAGGGACTTTTGCACCGCTCGCACGGCAGCGAAGATCGCGTTTCAAGAGGCACACAGGGAAGGAGGCACAGAGGGAGGGAGGCGTAGGGCGCCGTTTCCCCACACGCGGGAGGGGGGGCCGTGCACGGGCGGGTTGCATCATCGGCTGGGAGCTCCCAGCAACAGAGGTGACAGCTCCCGCCGCGCCTGCTTGCGGCCCTCTCGCCGCGCTGCTGGAGCGAGCTGGGGCGAGCTGGAGCGAGCCTGCCGCCGCTTCCTTCCGCAAATTGGCCCGTACCTACCGCCCGCAGCAGAGCAGAGCTGCTAACGCGCGTGGCCCGGCGCCGCCATGCCGCCATGCCGCCAGGTTAAGAGCGGCGAGATGCCCCCGCCCTTTGCTCGCTGCACTCCGTCCCCCTCTCGCTCCGCCACTACTTCCTGCCTTGTTGCCCTGCGTACTAGCTTTTGCTCGCCGCGGTACTGCCGTAGCGGGAAAGCCTCTTTGCCCGCCGCCGAGCGAAGGAGCTCCTCAGTATTATCCAAGTGTGCCATGTGCCGCCCTCGGCTTTGACTGATTGAGATCCTTCATCACCGCCCTTACTGCCTCCCCCCGCCAGTGATAAAGCGTGCACACACCGCGTAGTCCCTCGGCCGCTTCCTTGCTTCTGCCCATCTATCCATCCGCCCCGCCTCGTCTCTGACCTCCCAGGAACCGCCGGAATGCGAGACCTAAGTCCCACCACCAGGAGGGGGGCTCGTGACCGGACAATGGACCCGAAAGCCTCGAGATCGGGGTCGAAGCTGCCCCGCTTGCTCTGGCGTGGCTTCGTCCTCAGCTACGGTCTGCTGGTCGGCCTCGTCTGGGTGCTCTCGGCCGTCCGCGACGGCCTCTTGTTCCAGCGTCGGAGCAGGAGAGTCAGCGACAAGGAGCTGGCTGGAGGTTCGTCCCGCCCCTGTCACACCTCAATTCATCTCCAGTCCCCTTTCAATCCGCCCAGAAAGGCGTTATCCAGCAGACACGCACGAGCTAGCTAACAGCCCGTCCCATCCGCAGCCCGCGACCGCCTCTGGGACCTCTCGAAAGCCCCCATCCCCAGCTTCACGCACGCCTTCTTCACCACGGTCGACGAGAACCCCGTCACCCTGCACTACGTCGCCTCGGCCTGGGATGCCGGCCCGCGGCCGAACCTGGTCGTCTTCCTGCACGGCTTCCCGGACAGCTGGGCGCTGTGGAGGGACTACCTGTCGCAGAAGCGCAACGTCGACCGGGACACGGTGTACGTGGCGCTCGACCTGCCCGGCTTCGGCGGCAGCGACAGCCTGCCCGAGTACAGCGCGTACAATGTGCTGGAGGCGGTGGCGGGCTTCGTGCTGGGCATGCGGGAGAAGTACGGCGTGGACGGCAGCGGCGAGGAAGGGGGCGCCGTTGGCGGAGCGCTTGATGAGAGGGGCCAGGTTGTGCTTGTGAGCCACGATTGGGGTGGCGCTGTGGCCGGCAGGCTGGCCAGCGAGGCGCCGCAGTTGGCCGATCACTTCGTTATTATGAGTATTGTGTTGGTAAGTAAGCATTTTCTCTTTGTTGCTGCTCACATGCTGCTGAGGTCGTTCGATGTCCTCTTGTCTGCGCAGTGTACATTGCACAGAAATTCCGTTCTGCCACCGTTTAGTTCTGTATTTTGCTCTGTTTTCGTCTCAACTCCGTTACTCTATATCATTCCAATCTCTTCTCATTTCGTCTAATCGCTAATTACCAAATAGCCCAGACTTTGGATGGCCAATGCTCAAGCACACATCTCCTCCGCCCGCCGCATGTGCCACACGTGGTTACAACAGCCGCTGAACTTCCGCCCCCTCCGTAACTCTTGGAGAACGCTTCGACCGTTGCTCACACAGCTCAGCAAATCTCATTACATATTTGCTTTCGTTCTCCCTGACATCTTGGCCAAAGTGCTGGGTTCGTTCACTGGCACCTGGTTCCTCAAAAAGGTTCACCGCGTGGCCATGCCAAAAGCAGCCATCAATGGCAGCGACAGCAACTATAGAAGAGAAGCTGCCGAAGCCCTTGCCAGCTCCCTCGGCCCGAGCATCTCCCAATGCAAGACCAACATAAACCAACAACATCTCCCCGCCCTCCCAGAAAAGCAAGCCGTCAACGACATCTCGACGCCGATGACCTACCCTCCGTCCGTCCACGCCCGCGCCGCGTCCTCCAGCCACGCCTGGTTCCAAAAGACGCGCTACTACCGCGACGGCCTCATCCTGGGCGACTGGTCCAAGAGCCTGCAGACGATCCTCCTGCTCTCCGTCCTCGACAGCTCCAACTCGACCCTCGTCGGCTCCTCGACCGGCAACTCCCCCACCAGCAGCAAATTCGCCTCCTTCTCCAGCCCTCCACCCTCTTCCGACCAACACGGCGACGACAGCGGCCTCAGCGCGCGCCACCGCCGCCGCCGCTCCAGCATCGCCGGCGGCGGCCTCTACGGCACATACGGCCCCGCCACCACCACCAACAACAACAACAACAACAACCACCCCTCCGCCGGCGTCGTCGGCGGCGACCAACAACAGCAACGCCGCCGCTCCAGCCTCAGCGTCGGCGCCTCCCTCTTCGACAGCGCGGGCAGCGGGCCCCGCGGCGCGCTGCGCGCCCCCGCCACCGTCGTCGCGGGCGGCGACGACGTCGCGTTCGACTGGCGGCTCGCGCTCGAGGGCGTCGGCGACCACCTCGGCATCAAGGGCGGCGCCGTCGTCGTGTGCGAGGGCGCGGGCCACTGGCTCGTGCGGGAGCGCGTGGGGATGGAGGTGGTAAGGAGGGTCGTGGGGAGCGTGACGGGGGCGGAGGTGGAGGTGGGGGTGGATGAGGAGGAGGAAGGGGATGAGAAGGAGGGGAGGGGGGGGAGTGTGGTCGTTGTTGATGGGAAGGGGGGTGGTGGTGGTGGTGGAGGTGGTGGTGGGGTGAGGCAGTTGTTGAAGGGGGTGGAGGGCGTCAAGGTGACGGTGGAGCGGTAGCCTACCAGTGGCTTTTGATGGCTGCTGATACACGGCCTTTGCTCTCTCTCTCTCTCTCTCTCTCTCTCTCTTTTTCTTTTCCTGATGGTCGGTCTCCTTTTCTTCTCTTGACCGAGGCGTTTCGCGTTCATGACCTTCTTTTCTTTTTCTTTTCCCACTTGCACGCTATGGGTCCACCCTCGCTTTGTAGCAGTCAGTCGTCAGAGATTTGATGCCCCATCTCGTCCCTTTTCGTCTCTCGCTCTTATCCCTTCTTCTTCTTCTACCTCCTCCTCCTCCTCGTCGTCGTCGTCCTTTCGTCGTTGGACTCGGGTATACTCTACCGTACGGGCTTCTTCTAGGTTGTTGTACTACTCTGTATATTGTATGATATTAAATTACTTTTTTCTTCTTTTTTCTCTTTTCCTTTGCTAAGGGTGGAGGGGTGAGGGGGAGTGGTTTTTTTTCTATATCAAATCGTATATTGGTTGCTCTCTCTGTGCGTGTCTCTCTCTCTTGGGGCATTCCTGTTTTCTTGTCGATTGACTGCGTGAAGAAGGTAGTTGCGTTCGTTTGTTTTTCTTGTGTGTGTGAGGCGGGAAGAAGGATAGGGAAGAGGGAAGGAAAAGGGGAGACTGTTCGTATGCGCGGAGTTGGGGCCGTTGGCAAGAGATAAATAGCCGTTTTACTGCCCTGCTCTGTCCAGCAAGAAGAGAAGCCTACATATGTGTCTAGGTTCGACACTTTCGAGTCGAACCTGCAATTCCATAGTGACCATGGCTACTTAGAAGGAATACGGGGTGAGTGAGGTGGGATGCCTCATTGCCTCGTTTTGCACCCTTCCCCGCGTGAAAAGAACCCAAGTTGAAGACGGTGAGGAGGATACAACTTTTAAGGGGAAGGTCAGGATGTGTGTAGCGGGGCCCAAACTCGCACGGAAGCACAGATACAGTATTTTAAACACGTGGGGTAGTAGTAGCACGAAGACTCCTCTCAGATCATTCAAGGTATCGCCTCGATAGTCGCTGTGGTGCAACTTCTTAACCGGCCGGTGTCCAGCAACAACAAAGACCGGACAACACGGTGCCTTCGTCATTTTCGCACTCAATCCAAACCGGAATAAGAAAAAAAAATCCATGTGCCATTGTCCATACATGCGGTTTCATTCCAATTCAAAGTCCCGCCTACACAATTTTTGAATGACGAGCCAAAAGAGACACACAGCCGCAAGTTCCACTGCCTCTGAGCAAGGCAACGAAGAATAAAAACCAACGTCTGGAAATAGTACACAGAAGGGAAAATGAAAACAGCAAGGTTCGATACACAAGATTTAACGCCAAGACGATGCTGTGCGTGTGCGCCGGCAGCAATGGTGTGTGTATGTGGATGGGGGGAAAAAATTACCGTCTCTATCGTGTTTGTTGGATACGAAAGTTTAAGCAGATTAGAAGGACCAAACAAAAAACAGCAGCAAGCACCGCACGTGGGCTTCAAGGGCCGGGGTATCCGATCGTATCTCTGTTGTCGTCGATGAGGCGGCCGTATCTGTAACACATTATTGTCACAACGTTGATCGACGCAAACGGGGTTGTGAGCGGGAGAGGCGGGGAACAACTCACTCAAGCAGCAGTCTGAAGAACCACGCCTCAAAATCCTCATTTCTCAGCGCCTTTCCCGCCCAGTCGCGCCCTTCGTCCGCCATCTTCTTGGCCATCTTCTTGCCCTCGCTTGTGCCGTCGCCGCTCGAGAAGAAGCGGATCGTCTCGAGCCACTCGTCGCCCCGCAGCGAGAGAGGCACGTAGTGCAGCCACGGCTGCAGCCAGTCGGAATGCCACTCGCGGAACACGGCCATCTTGTACACCATGCTCTTGCTCTGCAGGAAGGCGTAGAACCGGCCGCTAAAAGCATTTCCGTCCATGTCGAGCAAATGCTTGTGCGACCAGGCGTCCTGCTGGTCCGCCGCGGGCGCCAGCTTGAAGAATTCGCGCTGCGCGTCGCAGTCGCCCGGGTCGCATTGGCCGATGTGCGAGAAGTGGACGTCCATGAGCTCCGCATAGTCCTTGCGCGACACGGTCTTGGGGCCCCAGACGGTGGCGCCGCCTTCTTCGTCGCGCTGCCCCATGATGAGGGCTTTGCCGGGCTCGTTCAAGCGGGAAACCACGTGTTGTCGGTGCTGGCGGCGCCAGCCACCGTTGCGGCTGAACCCACCTGTTGTTGAACCTCGCCAGTAAAGGCTGTCTGCCTTGTCCTCCCATGCAAGGTCCCGGTCACTGTCGTACGGTACCTTCCCATACCAGTACCACGGGCTTGGGTACAGGATATCCTGGTAGCTGCTGATCTTGCTCTGAGAGAAGATAGGGAACAGTTCTTGTACAAGATTGAAGGCGTTTGGCCGGTCGAAGAAACCGAAAGTAGAGGATAGCGAAGGTGCGTTGCAGATGTCCGAGAAGGCTGTAGCATTGTAGACGAAGCCAAGGTCACCAGCGGCATACGCAGTCAAGTTGTCCTTTGGGTTTTCTTCGATGCTCCGCGCTTGGCTATCCGGCGAGCAGGAGAGGCGTGAGTGGGTCCAAGTGCCTTGGTGCGCAAACCGGTTGAAGCGGGTGGTCTTGACCTCCTCGACTCGTTTACCGTTGTTCATGTCTTTCGGACGCTTGGAGAACTGGTTCTTCGGTGGCTGGCTGGCCGCAGCTACAGACATGCGGGCGTTCTTGGCACGTTCCACGAGGCGGGACAATTCGTCATTGGGCACGACCACACGTGGTTCATCGTGAATGTTGAAGGCAAGGTCCATGTCCGGGAGGAAAGCGAGGAAGTTCTTGAGCATGCCCAGCGTCGCCTCTCTCTGCCAGTCTTGGCCGCCTTCAACATGCGTGGCTTGCCCGTCCCTGATCAGCAACCCGATAAGAGCATTTTCCCCATGGCCGAGTGCCTCCTTGACGCGGGAGCGGACCGTAGCCGGTTCCAACGCCCAGAACGGGAGCAACGAATGGTAAATGGAGTCGTATCCGTCATCGATGAGCCGGACGCCCTTCCTCTTGGCGAAGTCAAACCATCGGTCGAAGTTGGGAGGCGGAGGAACTCCGTACCGCCGTCGGTATTCGGCCACAGCGTCGCCAAGGTTCTGCGACTGGCGGGACAAAAGTTGCTCCCAGTTCTTCTCGGCGCCCTTGACCAGCTGTTCAATAGGGTGCACGTCAGGTGAAGGTAGCGCAAGTGGGCTGAGAGGATCGGCCGGCGCAAATCCGAGATCGTGGGGAGTGGCGTCGCGCAAGGCGTCGAAAGTCGAGATGGATTGGCGCAGATAGCTTATGCTCAGTATAACGAAGGACACGACCGAGAGCGCGGTCAGAAACTGTCTAGCCAGCATCATGTTGCCGGTTGCGGATTTGCTCAAGGAAACAGCGCCCGCACCGCCGTAGATGAGAGCGAACCAGAAGCTCGTGAAGGACGGGAAAGCATAAGAACGAGCAACGAGGAGCGCTGCCACTGTCGAGCAGGCGGCGGGAAAAGCTCCAGCCTGTCGTATCTAAACAGCCGGCTGGGTTAGCATCTGCAACGAGAGGCGCTTTGTCGGGTGGGGTGGGTGGCGGGTGGGGAGCGCAAGTTATGGCATTCCAGGCGCGACCGAAGGGAGGGATGCATGCAACCGCCTTGTCCGCGTCGCATGGGGGAACTGGCATAACCGACGCGCCATCTGTCAGGTTTGCGGCGGCTGGGCCGAAATGGGCGAGCGGTCGGACGGTTACGATAAGGCGGGAAACCCAGGTATTGGGAGATTGTGCGAGTGCATGCTAGCGGCTGGGATTTGCATGGGACCGGAACTCACCATGGAAAAGAGCGTCAAGTGCTTAATTGCAGCAGTGGAGGCGCCTTGCAACCCCAGCTGCAGCGCCCAGAGCCGGCCCGCGTGCTCCCACACCCCAACTGCGTCGCTATTCACACCGTAGTATATGGTGTCGGTCCTGAAACTGCGCTCGAAGACGAAGGCAAGCACCAAGCAGGCGGGCGCAACCACCGACGCCGTATCCCGCAGCGACACGAGCCAGGCATCCGACCGGGTCACCGTGTTCGAACGCGGCCGCATCGGCATGATGGGCGACGGGCCGTTGCTCATGCTGGGCTTATAGTCCCTGATCGAGGTGATGGCGTGCTCGAGCACCAGCAGCGCAATGCTGGTCAGGAGCGCGCTGCACAGCGACAGGGCCAGCACATGCGGCAGGATGGTCGCGACGCTGAGCCCGCCGGCGCCTGCCACCGTCAGCACGGCGAGCATCCCGTTCGAAACATCGTAGCGACTGGCGTCCGGGTTCTGGTGGAGGTCCTCGAGCGTCATGAAAGGGGAGCTGCGGGCGACAACATCGGCGGAGCGCAGCGCGCACAGCGTCGCCGGAAGGAGGGCCTGTGTGTCCCAGTCAATGCCTCGAGCCTTCTCCATCAGCTGCTCACTCGGCGGGGACAGAACGTACCTTGGTCCACCACACGCCTTCGTGGTCGTGCGCCGTCTGCTCACAGACGGCAGCAAGAGCAAGCAGCGCGCCGGCGACCCAGCTGTACCTCCTGCGGAGCGCATTGTCCCAGCCGGTCCACAGCCCGACGCGCACACTACTGTATGTCCATAGCAGGGCCCACGAGACGGCAGCGACGAGCAGCGAGTGCTCCGGCAACTGGACGAGGGCGGCGAGGGCGGAGGAGACGAGGAAGGCGGCAACCAGTACAGTCGGCGAGCGCGCGGAGAAGGACTGAAGGTGCGCTACGTGCGGCGGCAGCGCCAGTGGCATTGGGTAGTCTTTCGTGTCGAGTGACGGCTTTCTGCACGCCCCGTCATGTCTTGTCGTCGTGTCGTCTGCGCGCTCAGGGCCGCAAGGCTTGAGTCGCCCGGTGATCTGAACCGTGTCCTTGGCATCCCGTCTGCTGCCACCGCCCGCACAGCGCCCAGCCCCCCTCAACCGCCTTCGCCGCCGCCGGCGCTGCGGCGCTGCAGGCCCAGGCCTGGCCCTGGGCCGCGCGTTGCTGAGGCCGCCATTGCACCACGCCCGCCATGCGCTGCTCGCGGCCTGGCGACCGAGTCCCGGAGGAGCCCTCAGCCCTTTGTACGAGACGGATACCCAGCGCCCAGCCTTGAAGGATGCCGTCACTTGCCAAGCAGCCGCGGCATAAGCACTGCTCTGTGCTGCGTGACTCTGGGTCGAAGTGGTAAAACGTGTCGGCGGATGTGGAGCTCTTCGTACTCGCGTGCCGCTCTCCCCAGACCCGGCTGTCCCGGCAGATCACAGCATATTATCCTCCACGGCACGGTTCGTCTCGTGTTGAGATCACAGCTCTCCCGCCCTGCGCTCTAGCCCGCCGCGAGGAAGAGGCACGAGGACCAACCATGCTCCTGCGAAGCGGCCCGCGGCTGTGGCTGCCTGGCCTTGCGAGTTCTTCCGTATTAAACTCCAGTAGCTCCCGGCCCATGCCAGTGCGCTCCCAACCCGCAATCCGCGGCTCAGCCGTCCTCCACTCCCCGCGCACGACCCCGCCATTTCAATGCCCGCCGCGGGACGGGAGTCTGTGGACATGGCGAGCGCGGCTGCTAGCGGCACCTCGATCCGGCCGTGGAGAGGAGCCCAACGCTGTCCCGCCGACTGAGACACCATAGACGGCCGCCCGCTGCTGTTCGATGACGCTATTCTTCATGCACGCCGCTTGAAGAACGAAGGCATTGCATAAAGCTGTTGTGGTCCGACAGCCTGTAGAATCTACTTACTTTTTCTCACGGCAACGGCGTTCCCCGCCCAACGGCTGGTACTTGTCGAATCGAGGCCGGTCGTCTTGGACCTATCCTGCAATTTCCTGCCCGCGTTGCCGTCTGTCAGTTGACAGAGTTCTCGAGGGAGCTGCTCAGACCACCTGCAGTCTGCGACGGTTACCCTTATCCGAGACACTCGTGACTCCTGGAAGTGGCAATCCTTTCGCTCCTCAAAGTGATGGTTGGATATCTCAGCTACGCACTCTGCGGTCCTTGCCCGACATCATGCCATTGGTGTGCATTCAAACAACCACGCGGCTTCGGTGATTCAGTCCGAGACGCCCAGGTGATCTGAGGATCACATCACTTCGCCCGGGGAGACGACGGCGTTCAGCAACCACATGTCTGAGGGCACAGCAGCACGAGACGTCGGTACGCGGCTTGTATAATCCGACGTCTGGTGGGTACGATAGGTAATCAAACATGAGCGAAGGATCAATCTCATTCTACCGACCTAAAGGGAATATCCAGGCAGACGTTGCAGAAAAAAGAAAATCCGAAAACGATGGGCTCGGGGAGCTCAACGACTCGTCGGAGTTGACCCGAACCCTGACCTGTAACTCCTGTTCCCTCCAATTAAGACTCCGCGGGATCCATGGCGCCGTAGGCCTGGACGGCCTGAGCTGGCTCGTCCGGCCTAAGCACGAAGAGGCGGCCGCAGCCTCAGAGCTTGTGACCAACGACAGAGAAGAAGTTGCATTGCGAGACATGACTGGCCTTGCCCGTCGTCTCGTCGAATATCTGACAGCCAAAGTACTCGGCGTTGGGCGGCGTGTAGACTAAGCCGCCCGCGTTAGCCTGATACGGCAAATGTGGGACAGGGTTGCACTTACGGTGAAGCGACACGGCCACGTTTTCGGGATCCGGATTGGAGATCCTGTGGAGCCCCAGCCGATCCGACATGTAAGTGACTCCGTTTTCATGATAGAGCGTTTCCTTCTGGACCTGCGGGGGTGCGGGCTTCCCCTCTTTGGCCAGGTCTGGATCGGGCCATGCGAACAGCGTCTCCTTCAGAGTACCCTTGAGGACCTTCATCACACAGTGGGCATTTGCATGGCTGAGGGCGCTGTCAGTATAGTTCACGTAGCGGTGCAAAGGGTGTAGTGTACTGACTCGTGAATGGGGGAGCCTTTGCCGGGAGTCCAGACCAGTATAAGCCTGCGGGGTCGGTCAGCCTTAGGCCTGGGGGAGTCGGAGTCACCACAGGCGCAGCGGAACGCGTACAGATTTGATTTGCCATTTCCTTTGTCTACTAGGTTTCTAGTGTAGTTTCGGCTGTAGTCGCCCAAGGCATACTTCTGCCACTCTTCTGGGCTGGAAGTGTACCTTTCCATCAAGGCCTGGAGCTCGGCGGGATCGACGTCCTTAGAGTCTATGCCGGACGAGGGTCCGAGGACTCGGCTTAGTTCCTGGACGAGCACGTGGAACGCGTCCAGCTCTTGGTTTTTTGGAAGCCCGGGGCCGGGCGCGGCGGCAACGCTGGTGTCGAGGGCAGTCATGATTGCAGAATGAATGCAGTGTAGCTGGATTCGAAGTGAAGGAAAGGGGCGCCTTTAAAGGCGAGTCGCGCATGCGACAGGAGAAGTCGCCGACCTCCTCTAAGCGTTCCCCGAGGTACGTCACGTCGGCTACTGTCGGTGAAGCGCGATGGGATAGGCTCAAGGAGCACGCCCAGGTACCACCTGCGATCTGTGAGGGTATCAGACGCGTACACTGGCTTCCTAGCACAGCAGGAACGAGGGATTGCGTGATTCACCGGCGGACGGCAGCAGGGAGTGGCGCAGGAGTGCTCGAGTAAAACAGCGAATGGCAACCTGATCAACCCGTATCAGATCAGGCGCAGATTAAAAGCTTCTCCAGGAGACAAGTGCGAAAACGGCCGCAGCCGGCGTCCGCCCGATCTCCGCCGCGTTGACGTCTGGCGTGAGAGGTGCCTTGATGCCTGGCAGGTGTTCGCACCAGCTGGCCAAACCCGCCACTACTATTAAATAACACTTGATCGTAGCAAGTGCCTTCCGTGTTTTTAATTTAATAAGTTTGTTCGCGACAAACGTACACGAGCGTCTTATTCGCGCACAACTATCTCCTTTGCGTACGACCTTCTTCTTCGCGCGAGCGTCTTTCTCATAAACTAGTATTTCTTTTATGAATGTTTTCTTCGCGTGAGCGTTTTTATGTGTTTCTTACGAGTATTTCTTTTTTCGCAAGTAGGTTTCTCCTTCGCCAGCTTTTTTGATAGATAACCTTTTCGTTTCATATCAATAAGTATCCTCTTCGCGAGTATCTTTTTTATACAAATAAAAGCTATAATAAACTTTCGTGGTGGTGGCGGGTTTGGCCAGCTGGCGCGGACCTCTACCGGCAACCGCAAGGTGCGCCGCCCGCCAACCGAAGATCTGCCCCACGTTTTTCTGATTGGCACGTCATAAGAATTTCCACGACTCTCACCCATATCGACAACCCCTCTCCACCAACGTACAGCACGACCCCCACGGCGAGCGAGCCCCCCGCAGCACTTGGATCCGAATCTTCGAGGCTCTAGCATCATTTCGAAACCAGCGTCGAGCACGCAAACACCGGCATCATGGCGACAACAGTGGATAAGGTGTGTGACGGCAGTAAAGCCTTTTCGCTGCAGGAACAGTAGCAGCAGCAGCCGCAGCAGCAGCTAACATGCACCGCAACAGATCAAGGAAATCGAGTCCGAAGTATGTCCCAGCGATCCAAATGATGCTGCGACAGCGCATTGCTTACGCCGCACAGATGGCTCGCACCCAGAAGAACAAGGCAACGTCCTTCCACTTGGGTATGCATCAGCGCACGCGCACGAACAACCCCAGCGGCTTGGCTGACAGGCTTTGTAGGACAATTGAAGGCGAAGCTTGCGAAGTTGAAGAAGGAGCTTATGACCCCGTCGGGGGGTGGTGGCGGCGGCGGTGGTATGTCTTCCTAGATCGACCTGTATCGGAGGCTAGGAGCTCACGCAGGTCACAGCTGGTTTCGACGTCGCGAGAACTGGTGTGGCCAGTGTGTGAGTAGAACCTGATGTGCGCATGTAGTCCAGAAACTGACGCAGTCGCTAGTGGCTTCATCGGCTTCCCTTCAGTCGGCAAATCAACATTGATGAGTAGATTGACTGGGCAGCACTCTGAAGGTTTGCCACTTACGTCTCAAAGCGCCTGGAACTGAGAGCTAACGTTTGGATTAGCTGCTGCATATGAGTTCACTACGGTGAGCGTCGCGCGTACAGTTAGGGTGAGGTTGAGGCTGACTTTATGTGTAGCTCACCACCGTTCCCGGGCAAGTCATTTACAACGGCGCCAAGATCCAGATCCTCGACCTGCCCGGTATCATTCAGGGCGCCAAAGATGGCAAGGGAAGAGGTCGACAGGTCATCGCCGTCGCAAAGACATGCCATCTTATCTTCATCGTCCTGGACGTTAACAAGCCCCTCACCGATAAGCGTGTCATCGAGACGGAACTGGAGGGCTTCGGAATCCGTATCAACAAGAGCCCGCCCAACATCGTATACAAAAAGAAGGATACTGGTGGCATTAACATCACCAACACAGTGCCCCTGAACAACATCGACCATGACGTAAGACGCACCTTCCTGAAGAAGAGCGCACTCCGCTAAATTTCCGCGTTGCAGGAGATCAAAGCCGTTATGAAGGAGTACAAGATTACATCGGCGGATATTGCCATCCGGTGTGACGCCACCATTGACGACCTCATTGATGTGCTGGAAGCCAAGAGCAGGGCGTACATCCCGGTTGTGTACGCGTTGAACAAGATCGATGCTATCACGATCGAGGAGCTCGACCTGCTGTACCGGATTCCAAACGCGTGCCCCATCAGCTCAGAGCATGGGTGGAACGTCGACGAGCTATTGGAGCAGATGTGGGAAAAGCTTAATCTCCGGCGCGTGTACACGAAGCCCAAGGGCAAGATGCCGGATTACAGCGAGCCAGTCGTGCTGAGGGCGTCGGCGTGTACGGTGGAAGATTTCGTAAGTCATCATCGAGGCTGGCGCTTAGCCCGGAGTTCTCCACCATACTGACTCGGGGGGCGGCAAGTGTAACCAAATCCACAAGAGCATCTTGGAGCAGTTCAAGCACGCGATTGTGTACGGCAAGTCGGTCAAGCACCAGCCGCAGCGGGTCGGCCTGAGCCACCAGCTCGAAGACGAAGACATCCGTAAGTACCGACTAGCGCTGGGGCGGCGCGCACAACACGTGGTGCTAACAGCACGATTAGTGACCATCGTCAAGCGGTGATCGTGCGGTCGCCAACAGGCAGCCCGACGGACCCAGGGCAGCGGGTGTGGCGCCGAAAATTTCGGAGCAGATCAAATGCAATTGCTGGTTGCCGCGTGCGGGCCCTGTCGGCCAGGACAGGGCGGCGCTCCGGGCATGGATTGGTGCTTAGGCGTTATGGAAGTGGAGGCCCTTGGTATTTATTGCATTCTGCCAGTTTGCGCGCGGGCATGTCGGGCTTTTTATTGATCGACCAAATCTGAAGGGATTGACAGTTACGCCTGACCAGCGACCCCACGGCGCGGCGGAGGCAGCCATCTTGGCCGTGCTGCAGGCGGACCAGCCAGACGGCGCTATCGACGGTGTCTTACGCATCCCAGGACGGCGGCCGGCATTGGGGCGCGCTGGAGAGAGGAAATAATACGAAGATGATCGGCTTGGTTTTTGCGGCTTTTTCTTTTTCCCCGCTGGTGATTCGTGGACCAGGCCCAATTTGCAGGGGCGCGCTCGGCCACCGCCTTCAAACAGCGACTCAGCAGGCCGCGGGCGTCGCCCCGGGCGCCAAAACTGACGTTGGCTCCGCTGCTGACACCCGGGCCACTGCTGGCGGCCGCCCGAGCGCGGCCGCTATCGTCGCGAGGGCTGGATGCTGGATGTGCGACGGGCAGGCAGCGCAGCCGCCACGGGCGCCGCGGCGGATCTTCGATTCGTGCGGCCGCGCCGGGGGGTGTGCGGTAGGTCTTCGTCAGCGCGTTGGCTGCCCGTCGTGGTGCCGTGCCCGCCGGGAGCCCTGCCCGCGCCTCTGCCCGCGCCTCTGCCCGCGCCTCGTCGGTCTCGCTGCACCGCACGCCGCCACGCAACGCAGGCACGCAACAACGGCGGCGCAACACAGATCTCTCGCAGCCCGCTCGCGTGCCGGCGCGGTCACGCCTCAGGGCGCTGATTAGCCGGGCCGGCAGCTGAGTGCCATGGGGCGATCTCGCTGATTAGCTCTGTCAAGCTCTGGCTGGCAGCATGGAGCGCCGCGCCTTGCCTTCCCACTGGCTCCCGCCGCCCGCCCGCGGCCCCGTCGAGGGCGCGCCTGAGGGCAGCGGCGGCCGATCCTGGGCAGAGCTAGCCGGCTGCTGGCCTGCTGCTGGCCTGCTGCTGGCCTGCTGCTGGCCCGTATCGCTACCGCTGCTGGCCACTGCCCCAGCACGCCGTCTCGCCGTGCCCCAGCGGCCATGCCCGTTTAAACCATGGACGAGCAGCCATTTCCCCATCCTATGCCCAAGCTCGAAACAAAACAGGGGCCTCTGCGCATCTCGTCCCGCTTCTGCACCCGCATCGCACCGCACCGCTGCGCACCGTACCTAGGCTACCAGACGGCCTGGGCAGACCCTACCTCTCTCCACACACCTCCCGCCGCGCCCGCCCTGCAGGACCCGGCCCAGCACCGCCGCATATGTGAGAGCAGAGTGTCAGCGCGGCCCCGTCTTGTTTCACCCAGCGCCCTCTGCTTTTTCCTTGCGCCGTGGTACCAAGTGTTTCGCTTCGTCAGGAACCGTCGTCTTGTCCATGCATGCATGCACACTGCCGATTCTGAACGCCTACTAGCCAGGAACACCACGCCCCGCCCATGTGCCCGCCCTACTTGACCACCCAGACGTCCGCGTAGAGAGCTCTCTTCTCCCGCACCCCACCGCCTCCGCAGTCGCCATGAGCCACCTGGGCATGGAACACGACCAGCAGCAGCAGCACCACCACCACCACCACCAAGACCAAGGATACCACGACGCCACCGGCCAGTGGGTCGACAGCAGCGCTCAGTATCCCCACTCGCAGCACCACTCGCCCGCCCACGACTACAATGGATTCGCCTACAATCCCCTCCCCATGGAGCCCATGTACTCGCAAGGAATGTCCCAGGGCATGCCGCCGCCGCCGCCGCGGACCACCCACCAGCAGCTCCAGCCGCTCATCATGCCCCAATGGCCGAGCATGTTGACCAGCCAGTCCAACTATGCCCCGCCGCCCATGTACTCGGCGCCCGCCCCCGTCCCCGTCTCCGCCACGCCCACGCCCGTCTCCGCCACCTCGACGCGCTCGTCGGGCACTCCCAGGAAGACGCTGACGGACAACGACCGCCGGCGCATGTGTCTCTACCACGAGGAGAACCCCACGGTGAAGCAGACCGAAATAGGCGGTAAGTTTGGTTGCCACGACCCCGCGCTCGCGCGCACGCGCTGACGTCTTGTCTCACCAGCCATGTTCGGTGTGGAACGAAGGTATGGACAGTTGCACTCCTGAGCCGAGTCTCCTCTAACCTCTCCTTTGTAGCACCGTGTCCAAGGTTCTGCGGCAGAAGGAGAAGTATCTGTACCAGGATGACGGAAGCCGCTCCCCGATCAAGAGATCCAAGGGGAAGTTCCCAGACATAGAACGGGCGCTGTCAAACTGGGCGCGCAATCACCAAAGGTCGGGCCTGCCTTTGACGGACGCGATGATCAAGGAAAAGGCGCGATTCTTTGCAACGTCGGTCGGAAGCTCGGAGAACCATCTGAAGGCAAACAGCAACACTTGGCTGGAAAAATTCAAGCAGAAGAACAACCTCATGGGAGCTGGATCCAAGTCGAGGAAGAGCTCGATCGCAGAAGAGTCGGAAGCGTCGAACCCCGCGTCGGCCGCGCACACGCCCAACGGAATCTCGCCGACCTCGCCCAGCGGCGTCGCGTCGCCGTCGTCGATAACGCTGAGCTCGATGAAGAGCGAAGAAAACCTCAAGACGGAGAGCCCGGACAGCTTTGGGGACCTCTCCAATGGCCACCGTCCTTTTCCTCACTCGCAGAGTAACACATCCCTCTCCAGTGTGTTCACTGATGCGGCAGGTTCCACCTTTTCGGCCGGCCCCACGAGTCCAACGTCGCCCTTCTTCACACCCGACTCTGCCTGCGGACCCAGCCCTTTCATGCCGTCGCAGCAGTCGCGCATCCCTCCAGGCAGCCAGGGGCTGCAAAGGTCACGAAGTCAAACCTTCTCGGCTCTTGGTATAGAGGCCTACGGTTCACCACCATCATCCTCAGAGGCTGAGACACCGCGATACGTCACATCAGCTGCGCTCGACTCGCCGATATCGGACCCTCCCCTCAGCGGCGTTGAGGAGACGATGCATTCGGGCAATGCGCTGTTGAGAACCAGCTCGATGCAGCCGCCCCCACTCCCGGCCATCACCCCTGTTACGACGACGCAGCAGGTGTCGCCCATCAGCCCGGGCAGCAGTTCTGCTGCCTCGCCGACGCAGGAAGATGCGAGACGAGCGCTCGAGCTTGTCATGAGCTTCTTCCAGCAGCAGCCGAGCGGCTTCGTCGAGCCGTCGGAATACGTCACGATAGGGAAGCTGATGGAGAAGCTGAAGCTTCAGCGGGGCAACAGCGAGTCGCTTCCAGGCGGCATGCACCGCATACCGGAGCAGGAGTACGGCAGAAAAAGCTAAGAGAGCCGGACGCGAGGCGTCTTTGACCACTTTCCTACGACGTTACATACCGATCAATACGGAACAGCACATACCCCTTTCTGCAAAAATTTCTCGGTCTCTACTGGAATCAATATCCTCGATCGATGTCTTCCACGGCGCAATTTCCCCGGGAAATTGCTGATTTTCACCGGCGTCACCAACGAGCGGACGGTTATACAGGACGGTAAACGGTATGAGGACATACATTATCATCAGAGTACAGCGATAACAGCTTTGCTGGGGAACCGGACCGTGTCTTCCCGCGTATTTATTTTCGGTATCATTTTTAGTTGGATTCGATAGCCACCTTTCTTCATTCACGGGGACGAGGACGGAGTCGGAGACGGATACGATCTCATGTCACTTTGTTCGACCATCTGCCTGGCCCGTTTTCCGGTTTTCATTCTGTAGCTACTTTTTCTTTTTGGTTCTGTCTGGCCTGTGTCGACTAGTTTTCCTTGTTTGTCCAGCAGGCGTTCAGCCGCGCCTTTGCTCTCACGGATGGAGCCTTGTGTTCCCATCTTCTTCTGGAGGACGTGGCGTCAAGCCGGTGTCGCGGAGGGGGAAGCCAACACAAAAAAAGATTTCTGGACAATCCGCTCGCGCGGGCCTTCTTCTCGATGGTGGTTTTCTCTTTGGATCCCCTTGGTTGCGCTAGCTGCTTCAATGCCTTCTCGCTATATCCAAGTCCTGCTATTGCCATGGCGCTGCTGCTTGCACTGCTCGCGAATCCATGCTTCACTCCCGGGTTGCACCAGTCCCCAGCCCGGTTCATGCGCCAGCCAGGCGTGCAAGGCGACGAGCACAAAGCCACTGCACGCATCCGGGGAACATGCGTCGAGTCTCCTTACTTCACGAGGCCGCCGGGGAGCTCTGGGAGCGCACCGGCCACCGTGGGGGGCGTGTCGGCCATGCGGGCGGTCGCAGATCGGGCCTGAACACTCTCACTTCTCTCGAGGGCGGAGGAACGCCTCGCGTCGAGCGGCTGGCTGCATAAACGGTACCGACCAGAAGGCATCTTGCTGGCCCCAGCGCCCAGAGGTTCGACACGGGGGCGTCGCACAAGGCCAGGCTCGCGTGGTGTGGTACGACTTGCGGGAGAATCTGGAGTACCGCAGAGGCAGCGGGCGCGGGAAGCGTGCGAGGAAGATCGGCCGCTATACGTGCGAGGGTAAGGATGGGCTGGGGAGACGCACGCGAGGGGGCTCCACGCTCCGTTGGACAACGGCCGCAACCGTAGGACAAGGACGAGCATGGAGGCGCGGTCGAGAGCCCGATGCCGCTACCGCGTCTCTCTCTCTCTCTCTCTCCCTCTCTCGCGTTGCGAAGCGAAACCCGGCGCGGTGGTTACACACATGAAGGCGCGCTGGCACACTGGCAACAAGGGAACAAGGGCTCCATTCTGCGCAACCGAAGTTGCGCGACAGACGGCCGGCCTGCCCAGCAGGCCCAGCAGGCCCAGCACCACCCTTCCCCTCCAACATCGCACCTTCCCTCCTCCGCTTGCCGGCAGGCCCTGATCCATCGCCTGGCCCATGCCATGCTTGCCACGACATGGCTGCTCTGCCTCGCTTTCGCCCGAGCGCCCGCCCTGCCTTTTTGCTTTCCCCTCTTCCCGCCAGCTAACCTTTTCGCTTGCTTCCTCGATCCTCCCCGTATTCCGATGCCCTCGCCCTTCTCCATATATATTCTCTCGGCTCTCGTCCGCCTTGGCCCTCAACAGTGACAGTGCCCAAGATATGCACGTGTCCCCTGACCCTGGGCTTGGCTTCGTCAACCACCAGGTCTGCCGGCCATCGTCATTATCGACATCATTGGGCGAGATTGGGAGCGCCCGGCTTCAATCGATCCCGGGTCACGGAGCGGAGAGGGGAGGGGAGGGTCGGGTCGGCCGGGGAGCAAATGAACGGGAGAGCTGCAGAACCCTGCCATTACCCGTCGTACCTCGGCGCTTCTCTTTGCCGTTGTCTCTCCTTTCGGCTCCTGTATAACACAGTCCGTATGTGGCAACAAGGGGGGGGGCTTGCGAGGCTTAGATGGCTTTTGATTTTCTCGGGGGAATCGCAGCGGAGCGGCCGCTACCTATGTACGCAGCCGCATCCGCGTCCGGCAGCCACATTTTGCACAGCATCCATCTCACTCACTCACTTACTCTCTCACACACACACAACGACAAATGAACAGAAGGGTTTTTGCAATGAAGAGCAAAAAAAAAAAATAACACGATATCATGCGGGCGCGGGGGACAGCGGGGATGGGGATAGTTGGGCAGGATTAAGGCGACGGACGACTACTCACCGTTTAGCCCCGGACGTGGTCTGCTTTTGGAGTCATCCTCAACGCGCGCAAACAGCCCACATGTGGCCTTTTGGGGTTTCTATTTTTTTTTAATTTTTCTTCTTTTCCATCTCTCTCACACACCGCCCAATCCCCCGCCTCAGCGAGGCAGGCTGGCCATGAGCCAGCTCACGCGTACATACATACACAACTACGTAGACACTGGCGCTCGCCGCAGAAGGCTAGTCTGGTTGCAGCGCCAGCTCCAACCCCCTTCGGTCCCAATTCCCACTCTTCGTTCTCCACAAGAAACAAAGCGGGCAGTCCCAGCTCTTGGCCTCTCATCAGTCCGCTGCTGCTGCAGAGCACGGACGCCCGGGAAAAGCCACGATCGGCATGTGTGTAGAAAAAGCAAAAAAAGAGGGACCAACCATCTCTTTTCCCCCATCCAGTAACCCGTTTCTCATTACCCACGATTTGTCATGCTGCCTTTCTAGCTGGCTACCTAGCCAAAAGGCTAACGGAGGTTGCCCCGGCCGGCGATTGGAGCTCCCACCAAGCATGGCCGTACTCCGTAGCTATGTAAATTGACAGGCGCCCAATCATTTAGGAACCCTTGCGTCTGCCGTCTCTTTCAGCTCACCCACGTCCCCCATGTGGAAGACAAGACGAACAATAAAAGCAGGGGAAATTGGGAAACTATCGCAATTTGCAACCCCCCCGCCGCCCGCCGTTCAGATCCAAAACCCACTCCCCTCCCCTCCCCTCCCCTCTATTATGCAGGGCTTACGCCACATCATCGCGCAAGGATGGGACCGGCAGAAAAAAAAAAGTGAGCAGAGATGATAGGACACCGACCCATGCAAGAAGCAACTCTGATCCCGTCATGATTACTGAAAAGGCGGAGAGAGAGGGAGGAAATAACAACAAAGAAGAAGAAGAGACAGGGGTCGATCGAGTTTATGGTGAGTTGCATACATACGCCGTCCAAGCTTCTTGCTTCTGCTTCGCTGTCAGCCGGTGCTGCAGGGCAGGCCTTTCCAGGTTTTTTTTTTCCCTCTCCCCCTCCCTTCGCTGCGCTGCGCCGCGCTGCGCTGTGCTGCTGCGCGCGCGCCGTGAGCCAACGGACGCTGCTCGAAACTGGAAAAACGCAGCTGCTGTGCGACATCCCACCCGCATGACGCATACGTTAGCCTCCACATACATCCGACCACGGCGGTGGGAGGAGAGAGGAAGAGAGGAGGAGGGAGGGAGGGAAGGGGGGGTAACGACTACCCGCCACTGATGAGGAGGGGAGGGGGGGAGGCACAAAACCCCGCTTTCTCACTGGTCTGGACAGCTTGGGAATTTCCTTCTGTTTGGTTTCGTGCGTGTGTGTGTTTCTTTTTTTTTTAAAAAAAAAATCTTCTTTATTTCCCGCATGCACCGAATCATTATTCGCGGTGATGACGACGGCGACGACGACGACGATGGCTGATGATGGTGATGACGACGATGACGATGCATGCATGCGTTTTCGATCTCGCATCTGATGCTTGATCGCATTTTGCTCCTCTCCTCTCCTTCGTTTCTTCGTTCGCACCATTTTTTTTTCTTCTTTATTTCTCGCATGCGTGGCATTTTTTGCTCGTGTATTGTGTGTACAGTACCTACGCCAACACGCGTTCATGCCCCGGTTGACGGACCGCGTGTATGTATGCGCGCATGCGGCCACGTCCTCTCGTGTCTACATGCGTGGACTGACGTATACGTGCGTAAAGAGTTGTACTCCGGCCTTTTCCGTTGCAGTTCTGGCCCCCCTCCCCCCACCTCTTCGCTGTTTTGCAACGGTTCGTGAAGGTAGGTGATCAGGTACCCTGACTGCCGTCATTTCTCCTCGGCTTGTGGTCCACCGTCCTCGCCCATGATTAAGAGCAGACAGAGCTGCAGCATGTCTGACTAAAGAGTATCGTAAAGTAAGATATTTACAGAAAAAAAGAAAAAAAGGCACCGTGCAGCTGCTACACCGAGAAACCTATACAATCACCTCTCAGCTGCGACAATCGGAGCTTTGCGTCGTATGTAGGGGCGCGTGTGAGAGAGGGAGAGAGAGAGAGCGCGCGCGCGCGAACTGGGAGCAGGGAAGGCCAGCCAGCCATCCAGCCAGCCAGCCAGCCAGCTGGCCATCCATCCACGAGCGCGCGCGCGGGGCACAAACGACCAAAAGAAGAGCCAAAGCACATGCGCGCGCGCAATCCGCCCATCTCTCAGCCCAGCTCAGCCGAGCCCAGCCGAGCCCAGATCACAACCTCCAACGGTCAGGTAACAATAATAATACTCAGCCTCCTCCTCCACCTCCTCTTCTCCAACGTCCCACGTCCCATCTCTACCCGAGAGCGAGAGACCAACAAAAGGCCAAGCCGCCACACGGGGAAAAGGGGAAAAAAAAAAAAGGGCCCTCCTAGCTAGCTCATCGGTTGCGACCATGTGATTCATGCCGCGTTGGTTGATCGGGGGTTTGAAATTATCAAAGAAGCTACACTAAGCGAAAGGACATGGGCGTTAGATTGTTTTGAGGCTTCCCACTCGACACTATAAGATTCCATTGCTATAGGGGAGGGCAGGGCATAAGGGGGCCGGACGTGGAGCCGAGGACGATAATGGCGTCATATTTTGCCAGACGGCATTACCGCCGCCCGCTCCGCCCCGCCTAGGGTACCACAGGAAAGAACGGCCGAAGCCAGAGCGAGGGAAGGAAAAAGTAAATCGTAAAACTGCGGTACGGCTGGCGGGCGGAAGCGCGGGTAGACGGACGGACGGCGGCGGGCGCCGCTACCGGCGGTCAGACCGCGTAGAGGGAAAAAACGATAATTAAACATCGGCAAACTGTTGAAAGGTCATTTCTCTTTGGTGATTGATGAAAGTGAACATTGCGTGGCTTGTGTCAATAACAAAGAAAAAACCCCCCTCCCGACATTTGAGAGTCTCCAAGTATTGATTGATTATCATTGACGTCGACTGTAAACGAGAAAAAAAAAAAACATCAAAGCTCCTACCTAGGCCGACCTCTCGTCCATCAATTCATCCACCCCTAGCTCGCCCATCTCCGGCATCAGCCGTACAACGATCAATTCGATGATCCCAAAGATGAGATGCTTGTTCAGATACGGATCGCCCAGCACGTCCAACAGCCGCTCCACCTCTCTCTGCTGCACCGGATCCACTCCTTCCTCTTCCTCTCCTTCCTCGTCGTCATCTCCCCGCACGCCGCCGTCGGAACCGCCGAGGCCGCGGCTGCCGCTGCCGCTTCCAAACAGTCTCGACCTGACGAAGCTCGGCGTGGCGTCCAGCACCGCTCTAGCCGCGCGGCGCTTGGTGGCCAGCGCCTCGTCCGGCGTGGGCGGGATGCGCGCGGGACCCGGGGCGAAATTGGGGAAGATGGAGGTGCGCAGGGTGCGCAGTATCGGGGGTAGCAAAGCCGGATTGAGCATCCGGCTCTTGATCTCGTGGGATAGGAGCCTGTTCGGTTTCAGAAGACAAAGGGATTTTTGCCATGGTTAGCCACCGCAGTCTGCTGATGCAAGCGTTTGAAGATGGTGATGGGATCGCCAGCCCTGCCAAAAGCAACGAGTGGTGGGAGAGGGGAAGGTGGGTGTGCGAGTGGTAGGGCAGGCAAGGCAAGGCAGGGAGAGCAGCAGGGGGAACAGAAAGCGGACAAATTGTGCGCGCCGATCGAGATGGGGGCTTGGTTTGGGCGATCGGCGAGCAGGCGGGATTGCGATATGGAGAGGCCATTGGCCGGTTGTCTTGGGCGTCGATGCACCAGTGCAATATGGCGTTGATGACGGATATGACGATGGGCTGGCGAGGGTTTCGCGAGCAGCCCTGTCGGCCCCTCTTCCTCCAGGGACCCAGGGACCCAGGGACCCAGGGCCCCAGGGCCCCACGGCGAGAAGCGAGAAGCGAGAAGCGAGAGTAATTGCCGCGCGCGGTGGTGATGGGGCGATGCTGGGCCAGACGTCGGGGCGTGAGACAAGCATCCAGCGGCGGCAGCGAGTCGGTGAGACTTGGGATCGCCTGATGCAACGCTCCGACGGGGGTTGCGAGTGGTTGCTGCCCACAAAAGCTTCGAGTGAGGCGCTCTGGCGAAGGCGTGGTGCAGCCATGCTATTGACGAGGGCGCCCATGCAGCAGCGCGGCCGGTCCCGAGCATGCGAGTGGTAGGCAGGCAGGCAGGCAGATCAGCCGGGCGCGTATACGGGACGGCTGGCCGGCTGGGAAGGGCGCGCGCTGCAGGCCAGACCGCGCGGGAGGCGGGACGTTGTCTTCGTTGCGGCGATTGCTGTGTGAAGGCGCCAAGGCCGGGTCGGCCGGCGTGCGTCGCATTGCCGGGGCGTTGCTGGGGCTTTGCTGGGGGGCCGGGGGCGCATCATGCGCGATAAGGGTATGAAACCGCGGGCCGGGGGGGGTGCAGGTCAAGTGACCAGCAGCGCATGCGGCGCTAGGCAGGGAACGGGGACATGGGGCGAAAAGGTCGAACCAAAGCGAACTCACCTGTCCAATGGCGCGTTTGTGCCACCCACCCGCCCCGGCCCGCTGACGGCACTCCACTGCGCCAGCGACAGTGCGCCCGCGAGCCACGGCATCCGCGCCTTCAATTCGAGCAGCTGTCCCGCGCACGTCCACGCGCTCATCCCCAGCACGGCCGACGGCTCCTCCGCCGCCCACGCCGCCTCGAGCGATTGGCGCCTGCCCTCGACCGGCGACGACGACACGAGCCTGCTGCGCTCCGGCAGCGACGGGGATGCCGCCAGCGCCGCGACAACGGCCCGCACCCACGTCGCCGCCAGAAACGCGAACTGGCACGCCGCCCAGAACAGCAGGCTGAGCTCGCCAATCGCCCTGCCCGCCGCGCCGCCGTCTGACCGCGCCCTGGGCGCCGCCTCGTTGACCAGCCCAAACTGCTCGAGCCGACTCGTCGCTTTCGCCGGGGGAGCCGGGGGTGCCGCCTCCGCCGCGTGCACCACCTCAGCTATCTTCTCCACCGCCTCCCACAGCATCCACGCCTCGCACACCTTGTTGCTCACCGCGCCGCCAATGATCATCTCCGAGATGATCTCCGCCACCAGCGCCCGCAGGCACGCGTTGTCCAGGTCCTCGGTCGGCAGCAACACCGCGAGCACGCCCTGCACCAGCAGCTGCCGCCAGCACGCCTCATTCTCGCCCTGCTCCACCACCGTTGCAGGCTCGGCTTCAGACGGCACCGGCGTCAGCGCAGGGTGCGGGCGCAGCGTGTGGTAGATGTGTCGGTGCCCCGCCGCCAGCGGGCTGTCCTCAGAAGCGCGCTGCGCGGTCCGATATGCTGTGACGAAGTGTGATCAGCCCTGTGTAGCCGCCCGCCATAGTCATGCCTCACTCACCGTCCAGGTGCTGCGTTACAAGCTGCGGGATTTCGTCCAGGATCAGCCCTTCCAGATCGACCTTTCGCAGCCGCTGCTCCAGCCCACGCGTGCAGTGGGCAATGATCCGGATGACCTCATCCACAAAGACATGATCTGGTGTGATTTTGGCGTACCACCCGTACACAAACTCCTTGATGATTACCGCGATGATGGCATAGACCTGCAGGTCCACCTCGTTCGAGCTCGTCAACGGCGGCAGCAGTTCGTCCAGCGGCTTCGGCGATGGCTTGCCCTTCTCGCCACCCGCCAGGATGTTGGATGAGAGCTGGTGGGCGCAGAGGACGCGGCGGACATAGGCGGCCGTGGCCTTGTCAGATGCGGCATCGGCACTGGCGCGCGCGGTGGCTTCGGGGCGGGCGGCGGCTCTGGTTGGGAGCGAGGCGCTGTGCGGATCCGGGCCAGTAGCAAGGCGAGATGGCTTGGATGGCGGGACCTGGGGTGCGCTGGAGACCCTCATGGGAGGCTGCGGCATGGCTTCAACCTCCGCCGAGGCGCATTGCGCGCTGCGAGGGCGGGAGTCGGAAGGCGCTAGGAGCTGTCCGGGCGCTCACGTCGTAGTGTCGGTGCGAGAAATGGTAGCAAATGGATCCAGCGGGCGCAGCAGTTGCGGTGGTGGCAGTTCTCGTCAGCATCATGTTGAGCAGCACCTTGGTCTCGTCACCTCCGTGCTCGCGCGCTCCGCCGTCGGCGTGTGCATCGGCCCGCGAAGGCGGTGAGCCCAGCCCAGCTGTGAGCTCAACACCAGAGCTCTCTCGCAACTCTGCCTCGTTCGCGAACCCCCGCATCCACCATGGCGCCCAACGTGCCTGCGAAGCTCGAGCCTGTCGACAGTACGTGATCCTGCATCCGCAAACAGTGCCTGTTCTGACGTCCACGCGCAGGCCAGATCAAGAAGGTCGTCCAGAACCTCTTCCAGCTCGTCGTCCAGGTCCACGACTACCAGGGCACAAACACCGAAGATGCCATGAAGCGCGAGATGTGTGCCTGATACCACCGTTATGTTTTCCTACTTGCTGACCAGAAACAGCACCAACCTTCTTGCCAACTTGCTCCAACTATCGCGCGAAGCCTCCAGCCTCACCCTTCACATTCCTCCGGACATTATCTCCTACGTAGAGAACGGCCGCAACCCCGACATCTATACTCGCGAGTTCGCCGAGCTTGTACAAAAGAACAACCAGAAACTGAAGGGCAAGAGTGAGGCATTCGCCCAGTTCCGCGACATCCTGGCAAGCAAGATAATTACCGCTTTCCCGGACATGGAGCAGGATGCCAAAAGGATTGTGTCCAACACCGGTGGCAACCCAGCGACCCTGTAAATCATGTCTTTGAGCATCTCTCGCCTCGAATCGAGCGCGCCGTCCTCGTGGTGACATTTATTTTCTCGCAAAGATAGCGGCTTGGAGCCATCATAGCCGCCGATCCACTCCGAACGATATTCCTGAGACAGCATTCACCCTGAAGGTACTGCACTCCTACAGAACTGGTCTAGCAAAGTGTATCCTCTGGCACTCCTAGGCTCTCATGCTGCGTTCACGCCTGCTATCGCCGGAAAGCACCATGCCCCCACGCCTCCAGCGCGTCTCACATGCCTTTCTGTAGCGGCTCCCGCAATAATCTGGCACCCGTCCATCGAATAGCTGGACTCGCCATTGTACCGACTTTCGTGTCTCAGGCCAGCACCCACTATACTACCTGCTTTACAGATGCGGAGACCTATCCGATTTACGTCGCCTCGAAGTCAGGCTCTACGAAGTCGTTCCACGTAGAGCATGCGTATCAATGCCGTGTGACATCTTGATTCAGCTAGCCAAGTTTTTGGCTCAACGGCAAGCGAGGCATTGGCGTAGATATCGGTATTTGCAATAGGACTAACTCACATGATGGATTGTGGTCTTCTTTTCTTTCATGTAATTGAGGCCTGGTATCACTATCTCGAGTTTCACTTGCGGGCTTGAGGCCTGATTAGAACTTTTTGAGGGATTTTGGCTCGTAACAACCTGAAGCACGGTTGCCTGGTAACTTCGTATCGCACTACTATGTTGGTGCGTTCATGTAGACCGGATTCCATATGTTATTTTCATACCCAGCATGGTGGGCCAGGACGCACCCGTTTCACATTCGCACTTGGTGACTGCCGCTTACCGGTGCTAGTAAACATTGGGAGCCACATTTAGATATAGTAGACCTCCCGTAGAATCAAAGACTATTGAGATCTACTAAGATCGTATCATTTTCACAGGAACACTTATATTTGGAATGTCAGGCTTCTCGTAACCTGCCTACTCTTCTATCTAAGTAAGTTACATTATGAGCTCTTTATTGGCCATCTTCCATTACCTCCCTGATTTATTAGGTCATAAATCGACTAAGTCTTTCTCATGCTTCTAGAGTCTCGGTTGGAATGTAACAGTCATTCGTACTCTGCCCGACCCGACCTCGCAACGACATGATAGAGCCTGTCAAGCGTCTGATTAACTGCCTAGGAAAGCATCTCCCCCATTCCTATATTATAGCCATTGAAGACCAAGTGCAGCATAGGAATCGAGGAACAAAGGTGGTTGGTAGTTGGTATTTAAGACTTTCCCCCTCCCCGTAGACCAAAAGTTATCATACAGTCCAAGACCTGTTCGATGGGACTGTTGATGATGATGTGACTGACGCACTTACGACCTCCTCTCCATCTTCAACTCCAGAAGAACGCCGCCCCTTCCTTCCCTCAATCCCAGGCCACAAGAAGAAAACAACAACAACACAACAAGGCCACTGGCCTCCGGACGCGTCGAACCCCTCCCGCCCGCGACAGACAATGCTTGCTCGCTTTCCCAAAGAAAAAATTCCAAAATACTAAAATCCTTATCGCAAACAAAGGTAACCTGTTCGACCGGAACTGCAGAGAAAGACAGAGAGAGAGACAGAGAGAGTGCGTGCGCCGTAATCATACCATCGCCCCAAAATGCTTCAAGCTCCTTTCCATTTTAGCTGCCCCCCACTAGGTAGCCTCCCCGGCCGGCATCACCGGAAGTTCCAAACGGGAAAGTTGCCTCCGCCGACAGGACTGAGCTTGAGGTGCTGGTACGGACTGCTTTGCGGGTCGTAGTAGAGGCCCTCGATCGCGCCGTCGCTGCGCCGCAGGCAAACGTAATAGAACCCGCTGATGGTCAACCCGCACCCGTCCTCTCCCGCATCCTCGTCCTGATCCGTACTCGCCGCCGGGGGGTCTCTCAGCAAAGAGGCGTGTTGGGAAGGGTCGGAATCGCTGGTGTCCGTGGTCATGGGCGAATCGGCGGGGGTGACATGGGTGGCGGCTGCGGCGGCTGCCCGCCTTCGTGCCGAGGATGTGGATTTCACAAAACAGCGCTCCTTCCACCGCATCAGGATCCACTCTTGTGCCAATTCCGTAACATAGTCGTGTGAGACGAGCTTGTGGACGAGATCGTGGTCGCTGAGATGAGCGAATGGGGGCAACTTCCGCCAGTACGTGGCGTCTGTTGCTAGACTACTCTTGAAGGATTCAGTGAGAAGGGTGTGGGTACGTAGATCAAGGATTTCGCCTTCTAGATATGTTGTGATACTCGAGGTGCGGGTTCCAGGTCGGGAAGGCCCGCTTGCTGCCGGATCAAGCGTACTGCCAGGAAACGAGGGAGGGTGTGATGGTACATTGTAAGCTTCCATTGTCGCGGCGAGGGTCATGTTTTCCCAGTCCACGGCGTGGACGGTGACCTTGACAGGCCAGCGGTCCTGTTGTTGTGTTTGTTGGGTCGCGGGATCTTCTACTCTGCGAGCGTGGGGCGGAATTGGATTATTATGGCTCATCCAGGGCCGTGCTACATCGAACCGGGTTGATGTCATGGGGGAGTCATTGTTTCGAAAGCGGTATAGTGTGGTTGAGGTAGCGGTAGGGATATTTGAGGAGGTGGTGACGCTTGAGGTAACGGTAGTGGCGTGTTGTGAACCGGAAAACACGGCACCAGGCGCTAACCATGAGGTTTCTGCAGGTCCAGGGATTGTGTTGACATCGAGGATGAAGTCCTGGTGGTTTTCGCCGAAGAATTCCTTGGTGACGAAGCCCGCATCCGCCGCATGGAAGAGGCTGTCTTCGTAGGAATCCGAGCTCCGGATCTGGGAAAGATAATTGATGGTTTGCTCCAGCCAGGGAGAAGTGGGCGCGGGGCTGCTGGACGGGTTCTCGAGATAGCTCCGCCTGTACGAGTCTAGCCTCGTTCGATCCCGCGCCTCGCTTGATCGGCTGCTCAGGTGCCAGCCGTATCGGCTCGTTTCTATCCGGTTGAGGTCGGACCGGTCCTGTGAAGTTCGCATGGCCGCGTCCCGCTCGGTGATGTAGCGCTGCATTGTCTCCCGCGAGCGCGCCGAGAAGCGCGGGTGCCGTCTCGATTGTGTCGAACGCAGGGACGACTCGGAGGGCTGCGTGGCCCGCTGGCCCATGACGCGGGAGTAGCGCGCCGCGGTATCCTCGGACAGGCCTCCTGGAAAGGGAGTCGATGGTTCTTGCCGCAACGTCCGCAGTATCTCCTGTAGCTCCTCGTGGTCGCGGTCGGCCGAGGCATCGGCGGGCGGGCTCCAATTGTACAGCGAGTTTCTCGAGGGCACGCGGTCACTGTAGGACAGGGAGTCTTCCATGCGACTGAGGCGGCTCAGCACGCGCTGCAGGTGCGTCTGGCGATCACGCTCATCATGCTGCATCTCGGCGGTCCGGGCGCGCAGTCGTTCCCGGGCAACGCGCACTTCCTCGAATAGCTCATCCTCCGCTTGAGCGTTCTGCTGGCGCCACTCCTCCTGGGGATCGACGGGGCGGCGCAGGAAGCTCACGTTGTCGGCGTCGATCTCGTTCTCGGCCTGGGTGGTCAGTGTGGCGGCGAGGTTGATGACCTGGGGCGACACGGGACTCTCGAGCTGACGGAGGGCGGAGAGGTAGGAGGGTGGGGTGTTGGGCCGCGCGGGCTCGTCCTGTGGGCGACATCAGCGGAGACGTCAGCGGGCGGAAGCAGCGAGCAGCGGGCGGCGATGCGCCAAGCGGCCGGTGCACTCTACCTACCGACGGCTGCGGGCTTGCCCTCGACGTGGGCGGCGGCATCGATGTTCCAGCCTGCGCAGGGCGAAGGATGCGGCGGTTCGAGCGACGGCGAGGCGGCAATACTAGGTCGTGCGTGGGGCGTCGTCAGAGGGGCCAGAGGCATCGCGAGACCAGGCGCATTGGTGCTGGCAGTGTCGGCTGGGGTGCAACAAGGGCGCGGGCTGGCAGCGGCGACGGGCGAGGGCGGCGGCAACAAAGATCGCGTTGTCTTTGTGAGATGCAGGCGGCCGGCGCTGAGCCTCCTTTTGCGGCTGAAACGGCGAGCCGCTCGTTTGTCGGTAACGGTTGGCCGCGGGGCGCGTGCTGCAGGGCGAAGTCACAGTAGTGATAATGCGGGGCGCGTGAAGTCTCCAGGCCCCGCAGAGCGCAGCGCCAGTTGTGAGGATGGCCGCCGGCCCACTGACGTTATTGTATTCGACGCCGTCACAAGACCGGAGTAGCGCCCGTTGCCCATGCCACCCCTGTCGCCGGCCAACTTCAATTGATGAGTGTTCTATTACTTTCAACGCTAGTTTGCACTGAGAACTGCTCCTATCTAACCAGCATCCGCTTCCCGCCGCGCCCTGCGCTTTGGTTTTCTCGTGCTCGCCGAGACGGTAGGGGAGATGATCCTACCAGCCCACGCCCAGCGAGGCCCGAAGCCGGGAAGGCAGCCGATCAGGGCGTCGAGAGCGTGCGTGTCCGCAAGCGGAGCGCCGCACCTCTCCGGGCCGTCTGCCACAGGCAGATCGACCTTTGCGCCCATCCGACTTCCTCGCCCCGTCTCCGACCAACGCCAGCGCGTGGGGAGAACACTACACGACATGCCAGACGTCGTATATGTCTCTGCCGCCGCCTTCCACCAAGTCCAGCTGGCAGTCAATGCCAGTGTGTGGGTAGCCAGAGCGCCGCTGCGCCGGGAGATGGGCTGGCCGTCTCGCCCAGCGCAGCAAGGCACCCGTTGACGACATTAGAAAAAAGGAAAGTGGGTGAACCGAGTATACCCGCCCGTTAGCCGTGAGGCATGAACCCTGTCTTTTAAAATGCTTGACATGCGAACCTCCCAGAGATGCAAAATGAAAAAAAGGAAAGAGAACCAGGCTCGGCTGGTGCGTACACGGAAAGACAGAAACACGCTCGCTAAAATGACAGCAATGACGGGAAAAAGGGATATCAAGGGAAAGATTTACCAAGGAAATAAAGAAGGAAATCCGCTGAATCAATCATAACGCCGTCCCATGTGCCCCGAGTGGATTATGACGTGAGGACATCAAGTCATACAGAGTCGCATCTCATCTCGTCGAGTTCATCGCAATGCTGTCCGAGTAAGACTGCGGGAGGGAAATAATACAGGAGAACCTGTGATTGGCCAGATCAACAGCTTCTCGGGCTGTCCTTGTCAGCGTGGACCTTTGTTGTAGCCGCCCTTCACATGGCGGCTGCGAATTGGGGGGTGAACTCGTGATAGCCCATCCCAAATCCGCCGAAGCCCGTGTGAGACGGCGTAGGTCCGCACTGGTTGATCAAGGTGCTCGGAAACGAGATGGCGGGCATCGGAGCCGTCGGCTGAGGCGGGCTGTAGTACTGGTTCGAGGTGCACAACGGCTGGCTGTAGGAAGGCGTCGGCGACGGCAACTGGAGGTCGTTCATGCCCATGGTGGTCCAGAACGTCGAGTTCTCGGCGCCAGTCGTGATTGTCGGGCTCGGCGTGGACGGGATGACCCTCCAGGACTCAACGGGCGCGGGGTGAACCGGCGGTCCCTGCTGAGGAGAGTGCCACCAGTGGCCAGACGGCGAACTCGGCAAGATGGTCGGGGGGCGAACAACGTCGACGATCCTCGGCGGCGGCGGGAGGAGCGGAAGGAACAGTCCCGTAATAGCATGCTTGACATCCTCCGACCTGCCATCCAGCAGCTCTCCGGCTCCATCCTCTTCAAGGCCTTCCAGAGCGCGCACGCCGGTGCGGAAAACGTAGCGGTTGACGGCCTGGACAAATTCTTCCTGCAGCTTCTTCAACTGAACCTCCTTCTCGGCCCACGACCAGGTGTTCGCAGCCACATCGACCGAGTAGATGTCCTTGTGGTACTCGACAAGCGCGTCAATGGTGTCCTGGGTGAGCTTGAAGGCGACCTCGTGTTGTGACACCATGTCGACGTGCACGACGTAGGCCTCGACGTGGATCAGCTGGTAGTTGAACATGGCCTCCACCAGCGGATCGGCGTCCCGGCGCAGCTCGGAATCAGGCGCCTTGGGGAGCATGAGGGAGCACAGCGACCAGATGGCCTGCGGGCCAGACAGCGTCTCGGTGAGACAGCGGAAGTGCTGGGGCACGCTGTTGAGCGGACGCTTGATGCGGTTTATCCGCTTGAGCGTCTGCGTCAACCAGGGCTCGACCTTGGAGTTCAGCACGACGGTGGGCGCGCTGCGCGGCGCGAAGGCGGCGGCAGACGCAGGCAGTAAGGATATGGGCATGGCGACGGAGCGAGATGATGAGTAATACGGGAAAAATGCGACGGATTATGGGACAACGTTAAGTGAAAGCGGAAAACGAAATGGAAAAAGAATAGGTCTCTGGCGGTCCCAGCGAGGGAAGTGGTTAGCACGCCTGATTGTCTTGAGGGAGAGAGACCGACGAATGAGAGGGGGCGAAGAGGGGGTGAGAGGTGAAGGGTAGGGAAGGGCTAGCGGCGGGGTGGCCTTTTCCTTTAAGTCGCGGGTGGATCTGGTGGAGTGGCCGCCGGTAGGTCGGCGGCGTGTGGCCATCGCGCTGGCTGGGGGCTGGGTGCGTGCAGCGCGCTTTCGGCAAGGCTTGCATGCCATCAGACTCTACTCAACCGTGCAGCAGCTCGCGGGCTAGCAGCAGCGCCGTGGACCCAGCTCCAGCTGCTCCGCATGCGCGTTTCTGCGCGAGATGCACGAAATTGCCCGCGCTGCCCCAGCCTCCGTGCCTCCCAGCGTGGCGGCGGCGGCGGCGGCGGCGACGGCGACCAGCGAGAGCCGGCCCACTGCCAGCGCAGCCCTTACGAAAGCCCGGAGCAGCGCGTCTCCACACGCCGCCTGGCGCCGGCAGCCGGGCGTGCTGCGCCTGGAGAGCGCGCGCGCGCCGGCCCTGAAACGGAGCGCGCGCGTCTTACGAGGCCTTCTGCAGCGTCAAGGGATGGCCGGCCTGGAACGAGGACCGGGTTCACGCCGCTGGCGTTCTGCAAAGCTGGAAGGGGGGGACTTGGGGCCTGGGGGCTGTCTTCCAGAATCTTTCCATGTTGCCGGAAGTTGATCCTGCGCAACCTCGCGGCGCTGACTGCTGCTTCGGGGAAGACGATAGCTTAGCTAGGGGTGTGGGCTCGGGGTGTCTCGCTGCTTCTGGCGTCACGGTTGTGTGGAGGCCGTCAGATGCTGGCTGTGCAGCGCGCGATAGGTCGTCGTTCTTCGGTGCGCACCCCGGTCTGCGCGCGCTGATTGGGCCGCCGTCTTTTAGTAGCGGCACTCGACGGCGGCCGGTCTCAGGCAGTGCTGCCATGTGATGCCGGGAAGGGCCTGCCAGCAGGAATACAAGTAGCACGGCGGCTGCTGAGGCATCGCATGACCGCGCTTGTGCAGGCCATGTTCATGCAACGATGTCGGCGCGCGCAGGGTTGCGGGCGGCGGTGCACGCAGGCAGGCTGGCCGGCAGGCAGGCCGGCCGAGGGTGCAGACTCGCGTCGGCCGTTTGCTCGGGCAGCAGCGGGCAAAAGTCGAGGGCAAAAATTAAAATCGAGGGCTGCGCGTGGCCCCATGGCGGCGTGAGGGCTGTGACGGTAGCGCAGTGGACGGGCAGCGTGGCCAAGTGCCAGGTGCCAGGTGCTGGGTGCCAGGTGCCAGCATCGGCGGCGGGCTGATGAGGCTGTGCTCCAGGGCTCATGCGCAGCGTTGCAGTGGCGCGCAGATCTCGGCGTCGCCTTGCGCATCCACCAAGGACATGCTCCCTGTCGGGCGCGGGCGGCGAAGATGGTGAGCGCCGCCTCGCCTGCTAGCGTTTCGCCGGGCTCGAGTGGTGCAGCCCCAGATTTTGCCTATCGCGGCGACCCATAGCAGCGGCGTTATCGATAGCTATCCTCTCCACCCGCCAGGTGTTTCTTCCCGTTGCCGTTTCATGAGCTGCACGTCTCCCCAGCTGCGCCTCGTTGCGCCCGCCTCTTGTCGTCATTCGGCAGCGCGCTGGACGCCGCCTGCAAATCGACGCCGCCGGCACCCAGCGCTTTCCGACAGCGCTCGGTCCTTGCAGCAGCGTGCAGCGCGACTTGCCGCTTCCAGCCTGCCAGCCTGCGCTCAGCTCGGCAAGGATGCGCGCCGAATGAGGTCAACTAGCGCGCCGGAGTCCGACGCGAGCGCTGCACTGCCTTCTTGCTCTCGCCCGCCTGCCACCTGCCATCGTGACCGCGCACCGCGCTGCTCAAGCTTTTGGCAACGGCCGCTCCGAGGGACCGTTTCATGATCGGCGCCGGACTCGCGGATGGCTGTGCATGCCACCCTCACCGCTGCAGCTGTGACTCATCTCGTCGACGGGCACAGATGCATGTTTCAGATCATCAAGCAGCCCAACAACCTCTTTTGCGCTGCTCTTGCCCGTCCCGGCCGTTGTTGACGATGCCATGGTGCACTGCCAGTGGAGCGCTGCGCTGGCCTGCAGAGCGGTGAAATGGAGATCGAGTGCCGTGAGGTCACACGCAGGCAAAAAGCTTCCATATGAGGAGCAACAGCCGTTGGCAAGCGTCATCGCTCGCGAGCCACAGGAATTTTCCGACTGAACACGACAACACACCCGACTTCGAAACAACATCTGAAGCATTATTGCCCCGTCCGACGTGTCGCTGGGCAGCTGCTGTTCTGCCGGCAACTTCCTTGATGACTTGACATCAATCTGCTCCCGGCTCACCGGTGAGCGTCGTCGAGACGCTGCACGGCGCTGGCGTTGAACCGTATTCTTTCGAATACGAGCCAAGAGATGCTCAGTCAAGAGCATGGTTTATTTGTTTCGACCGTCTTCCACTGCTGTCACTCGAATAGTGTCAGACTTGCTGTTCTTGACCCACGAGAACCAATCATTTCCTCCATGTCCTACCATCATCGCTGGTGCTCTCATCGTAGCATTCGCCTAAACAGACGGCGGCGAAATCTGCCACCTGCCGGAGAGACCCAATATCTTCGAGCTTACGCGCTCTTCGTTCACATAGAAATTGTTATCGGCTGGCCTGTGATTCTTGCACAGGCCATGGCAATATAGTGAATATGCTGTGGCACCGGTCTCAACTCAGCTTCTGGATGTTGTTGACACGGCATGGTGCTAGTTGATCCGCCCATGCGGGTTTTGAGGGAAGCAGGTGAATCAATTGTTCTCTGCTCGAGCCTCTCGTCACTGCTGCACCGTCCGTTTCCAAGAACATCCACCTTCCAGAAGCCGTAAGTCAGGCCGTGCCTGCATATTTAGGTGTGCGACCATTCTATGCACTATCCATGTCCCGATGGTGCATCCAGACAAGCACCCATTCGCATCATAGCCACCAGAAACCTCTACGACACACTCTACCTCCGGCCTTCACATCCCGCCACTGACGCAGCTGCAGCGCAAAATTGCTCGTTCTAATTACGATGACAACGCCCGAATACTCCGAAGAGCATGGAAATTCTTGATGTTACGGCCAACTACCTAGTCACCCCACAACCGAGGTGGGTGACACCGGCGGCACGACAACTTGACGTGACGCGCCACAACATGTGAGATCACGATTACTGGACTCACGAAGCCTAGATTCACGCCAAGGAGCTTGGGGCCAGACCGGACTCAAGACCACCCAGATGCACGCCGCAGTGCTTGAGATCACGACTACTAGACTCAAACTTCTCGACCCACGAGCCGACCCCGATGTCTGGACGCGAGTCTCCAGACCAACGGGCTTCGATCTAATACTCGGGATGAGCACTCTTCAGGTTAGTCCAATCTGGGCCGAATCTCTGGTAGCTGTGATGTATAATTTTTGTTTTCGCTGCCCTTTGCAACGGCCGCCATCATTGTTGTGTGTAGCCCTAGGCTCAAGCCGGAAAGCGAGCACGGAACGAGATCAATAGAATCCCTCGTCGGTCCCAGACACCGAAATTGATGTTTTTTTTTCCTGTACCACGCCGGGACAGCCACCCACGCATGTTTATGCTTAACCCGCACCGTACACTCGAAGTTCACAAAATCTCCACCGTGCATGGTGCCGGCGTTGCGCCACACCCGCGCTGAGAGGAAGAGGGGGACCGGTCACCCACCACACGGACGGCCAGCCGGCGCCGCGGCAGAAGAGGCGTATGTTAAACCACGCCTCGCTTGTGGATATACAAAGGGACGCGGTTCCCTGTCGCATCCCCGACGATTGGATCTCGCACCCGGTACCCCGGTCGCGCCAACGGGGAAAGAACCAAAGGGACCCTCACTATTGTACCGCTCTTCCCGAGTTTTTTCTAAGTTTTTTCTTTCTCTGTGCCGTTCCGCTTTTTACCTGTTCCTTGGTCGGGTTGTCGAACGATCTTTGCAGTTTACTACTATAGAGCGCGCTGTATGTCAGCAATGTTGTGTGGTTCTTGGTCGTCCGGGAGCATCTCCTGCCTGCCTCTCGCCAATTTAGGCGCCGCTAGGTTTCCTTTCTTTTCTTCTTTTCTACGCATTGGATGACAGCAGCCTGCAAGGGCAGAGGCTTGTGGTGGGCGTTGTTTTCCGGGGGGAAAGAGGCGCTGCGTAAGCGCGAGCGTTGCTCAGGTAGCCCTGCATCCTTGTGGGAGATAGGTCCGTGATATGCGCGACACACATATCTGCACCTTCCGTAGGATGCGCGTCTCGCCCTCTGCGCATGGCGATCACTCTTCACTCGCATGATGGGAGCGGGAAGAGAGCGGGAATGTCAGCAACGTTCGGGGGATGCATGTTCCATCCCATGCCGGACGATCATTAGCAGCAGCCGCGGAGAGCGTCCGCCGGCGTCGTATGTCGTCGTAGTCGTCGTCGCCGTCGGCAAAGCACGAGCACCATTCGGCGCCGTCTGTGAGGGATGAGATGACGTTTGAGGGGCGTCTTCTGGAGCGGCCCATTGCCCTGCTCTGCGCGCCGTATGGAATTTTTTTGACTTGTATTTTTTTTTCTTCCTTGAAACAACTGCCCTGGCGGAAACCCCGCTCTCTCTCCCGCGCGCGCTTTTGCTTGCTCGGCAATGCGAGACATGTGTAAGATGCATGCATGCATGCATGACGTGAGGCAGGGAAAAGGCTTGGGGGCCACGGCAACTGAAGGAGGAAGATGATGTACATGCATGTAGGCCACTCTTGTTCTTCACACGCATGGGCCGCTCTTCATCTCCCTTCTTTCGTCGTGACGTGAGACGCGTGGCTGCTGCGCGGAACGGCGGAAGCTGCTGCTGCTGCTGCTGCTGCCGGGCTGCGACGACGACGAACAGGAATGAAAGGCATTGTGACTGGATGCGGTAGTGGTGGTGCACACTGTCCGTGCAACGACCCACTAGCCAAATCCTATTTTCGTCAAAAACGCTTCTTCAATTTAATTCTGGCAGGGCAGAAGACAGCGAGCCACGTTGCGGGCATTGAAAGATTCCGGGATGGTGCCTCTACGAGTCTTCACTCTTCGGCGCCGAGACACCAATCCTTCCCGCCGCCGGGCGAGTCAGCGCATCTGGTCGAGGGGAGCAGAGGAAAGCAGAGAGCGAGATGAATGGGAACTGTGATATGGCCGAATCGAGCATGCTGCATATGCTGATTATCGCAACGGCGCCCGCGGGAGATTGAGCCGATCGGGCATCGTCGACGCGAATCCGACGAAGCAAGGAAAATCGGGGAACGGGCAGGCATCGGGGCAGCGGCGGCGCAACACCTCCTCCCACCCACGAGCCTGCGCATCTAGACTCCAGACCCTCGACACGGTCGAGGCGGGCGATGGGTTCTGCCGGCCCCGTCTCCGTACGTCCCTGCCGCGGGAGATGGCGCGGGTTGGCCGTCCCATCTCCGATCATCCGCAAGCGCTTTGCTCCACCCATCGAAGGAAGCGCGGCTAACCAGGGGCGAAGAGGGGGGGGCGGCGGCGGCGGCGGCGGCGCATCATCATCATCATCATCGTCATGGCCACTGCCACTGCCAACATCGGGCCAGGCTTGCCGCCTCGGCAGGCGGCAGCCCCGAGAAAGCCAGAGCACCAAACCGTGTTAGCCCGCAAAACGCGCAATCGGCGGGCCGGCGCCGAGGCGATGCAAAAAATGGATGGACGGGACACGCCCGAGCCTCTGCTGCCCCCATCCGCCCGGCCCCCACTCCGCGCCGCCTATCAATCCACCACCACCTGCTTCCGCCATCACGACTCGCGAAGCCCGTCGACGCTACCCGAGCTGCTGCTAGGCCCAGGGGGAGGGCATCGTGTCGACGGCCTCCAATATGCGTCCGGGGTCCGCAAGAGGGCAAGCCAGGTACACCTTGTCTCGGCCTCGCCTATTCCTGTCTCCTCTTTTTTTTTTTCCCTCTCGCCTGCCTTCAGCTCCCCCGGCCGCTAGTTTAGCCAACGCCCGTCTTCGCTCTCCTGAGAGGACGGCGTGGAATTTCCACCATTTTTCCCGCCAGTTTTTTTGCTGCTAAAGGCTTGGAGACCGGGGCATCCGGTGGATGATGATGATGATTACTTGGAGAGGGGAGGCGAGAGGGACCCTGTCAGGCAGGCCTCGGCTCCACGGCGTCGCCGAGTGGTTGGCGTTGCCCTTTTCTGAGCAGGGTTCCTTTCCCCGGCTGGCTACCTAGTTAGCATGAGCCTCCTCCTCCCGCCCCGGAAGGCAAGAGTAGTGACTGTCCACCTTTGTCTTCAGGCCTCCCCGTCGGCAACGGCCCCCATGTGGGTTTCAACTTTTGTGGGCGGGCTGGGTTCCCTGCCTCTGCTCTGCTGTTTCTTTCCATGCGCCTTGTCTTCACCCCTGCAGCCGATCAAAAGGCTATGCTCTGACCCTGTCTTTCCCTCGTCCTCTCACAAGAGCCACACGGTGCAGCAGCCGAAGCGGCCCTTTGCTGTCAGCACCCTACCGAAGCAGTGATGTGCGAGGAATCATGCCCTGCTTCGCCGGGTATGGTAGGAGCGCGGCGCGACGAGTCACGTCTGTGCCCATTGGATGCTGCTCCACCAAACACGCCCACGACGACGCGGATCAAGATGAAGAAGGGGAGGTCGGAAGCGTAAGCATCCGTGACACCCTCGTCCGGCTCACACAGCTGGCATTCCACGACGGCCAAAAAGAGAAAAACTGGGGACGTCTGTTGTCTCGACCTGGGCGGCTACAGCGGCAGCAGCGCCGCGGTTCCGCCGTCTCGCTCCCTTATTGATGAGGTGGCCTTTCCGACTGGTGCTCTGCGGGCAGCAATGATTTCTGAGGCGTTGCGGCCATGTGGAGCTCCAAGAGGGAGGGGAAAGGGTCTTGCAAGGCTTGCACTGTTCTCCTTAGTGCTCCCGCAGAAGGGTAGGATAGCATTTCGCTCGGAGATGAGGCACCCCGTTTGGCGGGTGTGCCTGGAACCAATCGAGCTTGCGTGAGAGCCTGTATCCATGTGCAGAAAATCTCCGAAGCCCATGACCCTTGTATGTGGGTATGAGGCAGCACGGTATGGCTGTAGCGACCTCTTCCGAAAGTGGTTGGCGCCACGACATGTGGATAGCAATGGGCTGATATCAAAATGAAGGACATCTCCATGCTTCATTGTTTTGCACAGGCAGATGTCTGTCTATGCTCCACCCCTACTGAATGTAACCTCAATCCGCTTGGCATCCCAAATGCTCCACTCCCAGCCCGGTAATGATGGTACGAATGCAATAAAAGCAAAGGTGGCTTGAAGCTGGAATAATTGCAGACCGGCTCCGGCCGCTGGCTCACTACCGTTCGTTGCTTGATCAACGTCAGGTGCAGGAAATCAGAAAAGATAGGAATCAGTTCAACACCAACAATATGCCGCCCGTTCACCCAGTGACCTTCTCGTCGCTCTTCTTGCTGCCCTTGCTTCTGACGCTCGACGTGGTACTCGAGCTCCTTTCCCTACTTATCTCATCGTTAATGGATCGTAATACCTGCTTCCCCTGCTCACTCTTACCCAAGCTTTGGACAAGCTTCGTGTTCTGATGCTGCAGTTCGCCAAGCTGTTCCTTCAGCAATCTGTTCTCGTGCTCTGCCATTTCCGCGCGCGACTTGAACTCGTCACGCTCACGCTGCACCCGAGTGACGACGTTCTTCTCTTCTTCCTTCTTCTTCCGCTGCTCCCGCTTCTGGGCCTCCTTGTCGCGTTTCGCCGCGAGCTTCTCCATCTCTCGCTGGTACTTCTCGACGGCCTTGCGCTTGTCCCGCTCCTCCCGCTCCGTGGCTTGCTGTTCGCGCGCTTGCTCCTTCTCCTTCATCTTCCGCATCTTCTCGTCCAGCGCGGCCCGCTTCGAGTCCAGCTTCTGCATCTCCCTCTCGTAGCGATTCTGAGCCGACTGGCTCCTCGTAAGGTCACTGCCAACGCTCTCGCCCGAAACGCGCCTGGGAGGCAAGGGTGGAGCCTGCTCATCGTCGCCGCCGGGGCCTCCGTTGGCGGTGGCCCATTGCTCGGCGGAAGCGAATGAGTTGAGGCTTTCGGTGTCGCTGACGCTGTCGGATCCTGAAGATGACGATGATGAGTCTTGGGGAGTGGGTTGGAGATACGAGGCCACCGATGTGGGAGCATAGCTTTGAATGCCATTCCCGACGGCATTCGAGAGGGTTGATAGAAAACCGTTGTTGTCCTTACCATTTTTGATGGCAGAGGGCTCGGTGAGCGGCAGGTCTGCAATGCTTGTGCCCACGCCGGCGAGCTGCGCGTTCCGTGATGCGGCAGAAAAGCTTGCTCTTGGTTGCGCCTCGTCTTCCGCTTGCAATGCCTCCTTGTCTACCGTGGGCGGTAGACCCTCCAGCTCAATCTTTTCTGGGTCTGGGAGGTCCTCCTTCGCACAGGCCCAGTCCAAGAACTTGCTCGTGTCTGCGACAATGGAGCCTGGAGTTCCACGGTCGATTAAAAATCTTGGTATTCCACCGCCTGGATCACTCCGTGTAATCATTATCCACTCGACCGGGTTGGTTTCCGGATCATCGGGGCTGGCTTCTTCCTTTCTTGTTATATCTCCATTTGTAGAGTTTGCGGGGGTAAGGGGTATCTCTCGAATCATCTCGATTGATTCATAATTGCCTCGTACGAGGTTGTTTCTAACGGGTGCTTCTGGGTGTTCGCACGGTATGGACACGATCATGTAGTGCCGAGGGATCTGATCCGCAGCGGCGTGATCATCCACATGTGGCTTGGACTTCTCGCTCAATGCATGATCGGACGTCAGGAGCATGGTGATGAATTCTCGCGGCGCCGTTGGTGCCGGGAACTTTGCGGATAGTTGCAGTACTGGCAACCAGAGCGGCTCGTTAGCAGTCGGCCAAAAGCATTGCTTTGCTGAGACGTACCTTCCAATTTCCCAAGGCCCTCGACAACTTGTCGCTCGAGCCGCTTGTCTCCACCAATGCCTCTGATGCTGCCGACTCCAGGCCCGCCTTCGACGGCCAAGCTCTCGGCAAACTCCTGTTGGAGAGCCCGTTTCCATTTGGAAAACCCCAGGCCCTCGTGCACGCTTCTCCTCGCAAACCACGAGCCGTATCTGTCCGCGCCGGCTAATTTGTACACGGAAATTCCTTGCGGATTGTTGCTGGCTTTGATCGGCTTGCCCCAGACCTGCTGGAGAGGCTCGAACGACGGGTCGAGAGGCGGGGAACGGGCGTCTGATACGGTCATCTCGGAGGCATTGTGGGCGCCGTTGACGTCGGATCGTTTGCGCTCGGAAGAGAGGAAGTCGGTGCCGCCGGGGACCTGGGGGACAGAGTTGACGATGGTCTCGCCATTCGCGAGGATGCCACGCATCCATGGCTGCAGGTCATCGAGGGGGACGTCGGAGGCGAAGTCCTTCGGTCTCAGGCAGCTGAGGGCGTCATGTAGCTGTGCGCCCGCCATGATGACGCGACTCTGGTATTGCGGAAGCGGCGGGCACTACGGGAGGCGGAGGGCGAGGCTCTTTGAGCAAGCGCCAGGGCCGGGACAGGTGATGTAATGAGAGACAGATGGACCTAGGCTCGGAAGCTCCAAAGTCCGAGTGGGAGCCAAGATGGCCCGGCGCGGATGAGGAAGGAGTCGGGGTCGGCGGGATCGCGTTTACCGCTCGTGCGAAGGCTGCAGCATGGCGGGGGCGGAGGGCTACTAGGTAAGGTGACCGGATCGTGGGCCGGGCTAAGAGATCGCACTGAGTGCAGCACGTTGCGCAGCAGGAGGAGCTCAGGGTCTTTTGTAAATCAGCCTAAGGCGCACGAAGCTTGCATCATGGGGAATCCATGCTGGCGGGAGGCGCGACGTCACCTCATGCCCCACGGACCAGCGTCAAGCCTCACCGCCGTGCGCTACCGCTCGCCGGCCTATCGCTAATTGTCATCCACGACGGACTCAGTCTTTCGCCAGCACCGCTACTGTTCGAGCGGGGGCATGGCCTACTGCCACACTGCTGCGCAATGTCGACGTCGCCAATCGCCCCTCATCGCCGCCACTTTATTGCCGTGCGAAAACCTGTATCTGCACCCGTGTCCCGGTTCATGACGCTGATCGGCGCGTACAACTACTTCACCTCATCTGAACGCTTTCAGGGACCAGATCTATGCTTGAAACCGCCCCACCTGCTTGCTCTGGATCCGCAGAGACAACGCCCGGAGACCCTTCTCCTGACCCCCGTCGGACCGACACAAATACGGCAATACGTATGCGTATCGATCCATTTGACGGCGCCATTTCCCTACGACCACGAGGATAACGGACGCACTACTCGCTAGAACCGGTATGTAGGCATCAAGCCTACGCATTGACCAAGATGAATGATTTCGTGGACTATAGAGTAAGGAGACGCTGCAAATGTCCAAAGCCAACGAGGGAATGGAGGCAATGTAATGACTGATATTTCAGCCCAGCAGCAGGCCCCAAGGAGTGAATGTGACCCGCACTTGAAGGATCGAAATTAGAGAGGGTGACAACAGGCTGCGGACGACATGAGACCTGAAGTCCGCAGAGGACGCTGCAATCTTTCCGCGTGGGTGGAATTGAATCCACCGCCGTGGGGTGGCCATATGCTTCAGGGTTGCCTGATCTGATTAAAGCTTCGACTTCTGCGCACTTCCACCGCTTCCAGACGGCCCGTTGTCATGGTCGGCGGGCTCGGTGTCCACCGTTTCTGCCTTCAGGCTGACTGGATCTCCGAGCATTGTCCTCTTGGCTGCATCACTCAAAGAGAAGGCAGTCGATCCGCCACGGGCTGAGGGATTTCCTCCGGTGGGCCAAGAGTTTGAGGTTTCGGCTTTGAGGGATATGGGGTCTCCCAGCTGAGACGGATTGCTTCCCTTCCCGTGCAGCTTCTCCGCAGCAAGCTGACGCAGCGGAGGCTGGGTCTGATGTTTCGAGAGGGGGGACGGAGGTGCCATCTTGCTGTCAGAAGGTCGACTTGGGAATGGACAAAACTTCCCTGGTGGCTCGGTAGAGTGAAGATGGTTTATAGATCCAACAGCGAGGATGAAGCAGCTGTCAAATACACCCAGATTTCAGCATTGGCTTTAGAGAAGGGACTGGACCGAGGTTACGCATCTAACTAAGGATCGATGACGTTGTGGATATGCTCAATGCGAATTAGGCACGTGAAAAAGGCTTGACTGCGCTACAAGATTGGGGCATACCAGCGCATTCACGGTCTTCATCCAGTGAGTGCGAGACGCATACGCATGTTTCCATCTCTATGTTTGCCGCTCTGCTTCGAAAGTGAACTATGGAGAGGCTAGCAGGCAACCACGCAAACAATTGCGGATGTCCGGACATTACAAAACGGCATTTCCGTCAGCAAACACGATCCGTACGTCGTACGCAATGCATGTTGTACAGTTGGTGTAGAACGGGCAGTGTGGAGCAACATCTTCTCCCCAAACCCGCACCTGCCCCGCTTGCTAGGTACGCATGGTGGCCCGGGCGTTCTTCACGTGACGAATCATCTAGCGTGTTTACTTCGTGACGCGCGTGTTTTCCGTCGCGATTACTCACAATCTCGTCACCTCCACACCCACAGCGCACCCTACGACGCTTATGCTCGCTGCATGCGTCGCTCAAGCCTCGACACCTGCCTCGTTCGTGGGATTTGAGACATTGGACCCTGCAACCGCGCTGACAACGGCTTCACCCTCGCGCTACTGTGTTACCGGCTGTGGAATGTGTCACCGCTCACGCACGGCCAAGCTCTTCAGCCACTCACCCGCTTCACCTGGATTAGTCACTCCGGAATAAGAAACACCCGCCGACTGCCGGTTGAGTCAACATGACTACCGTGGCGGCTTACGATGAATTGCGCGAAAAAGCGAAGGCGTTCAAGCCAAAAGATCCTCTGAAACCCACCAGGTATTGGGTCGCCGTCTTGCTCGAGGGTATCGAGCCTGCCCAGGTTTCTGAGCAGTCGAGTTTCCTATGGATCAAGGCCAATGGCAAGACCAAACTCGACGCCATCCACAATGAGTATCACAAAAGACACAATGACGCGGGGCCTGGCGACTTCCACCTGCAGCTGGGACCCACAGTGCTGGACAACACAGACAAGATGGCCGAGTTGAACAAATAGTAAGTATTTTGCAAAGCCGAGCTACTTAAGCGACACGAGTTGACCGTGCTTTGTAGCGAGGACAACTTAGTCGTCTTGTTACCGGTACGCACAACGTCTTCCGCTGCTTCACCCACGCATAATGGGATCGCGACGGCTTCGGCCGATTCGTCAGTTGGTCCAGTCGGGAACGAGTCGGTGCAAGCAAGGACTCCAGCTGTTCCACCTGCTTGTATACCCTCACCCACTGTAGCCCAAACACCCGATCGCTTGGTCAACCCTGGACCGGTGCAACACAGCACACCCGTTACTGCAATGGGTTTGGCAAGCGGATCCCAAAGACCAGCAATATCGGCACCACCGTCGGCATGCTTCATATACACGCCGCCGGTTGCTGCAAGCGCTTCAACTACCACTGCGCCGGCTCAACCTCCGCAGGGCGTATCGCAACCCTACAATCATGCCTGGTCTTCGCAACCGCAAGCACACTTCATGTCATCGCCTCTCGGGTCTCCACGCCCTGGTGGATCATGGTCTCCTTCGCCGTTTCTCCAGCACCAGCACCAGCAGCACCAGCATCATCATCATCATCATCATCATCGTCAACCAAGCTTGCCCTCACCATATGCCAATAACACCCCAAGTATCGCGAATGCTTCCCCTACCGCTCAAGGCTACTATAGTCCTTTGTCGAACTATCCATACGGTTCATCTTCAAAAGCCCCCTCTCCTACTGCAAGCTCTGTGAGCATAGGCCACCCACAACTGTCCGCGCAGGATCGTAGTGTGCCACCATCACCTGCAACGAATACGTTCATTCCCAATGAGCACGAGGTTTCCTTGAGTCCAGAGGAGGACACCGAGCCGGCGCCGCAAAATCCATTTCTGCAACAGTTATCATCGGAAACGGACCCTGAAAAGTTGGAGAAAGGTGTTGAGGAAGCTATGAACTTACTCGAAAAGCTCCAAGAATCCCTGGATGAAGGCCGGACTGCGAGTGACGACGCGGCACAGTGGCTACAACAGATCGAGGACCTGAAGAAGGAAGTCATTCGTAGCCGCACGGTCATAGGTGTTGTTGGAAATACTGGTGCCGGCAAGAGCAGCGTGATCAATGCCCTGCTTGATGAGGAGCGCCTCCTTCCTACGAACTGCATGCGTGCTTGCACCGCTGTTGTAACCGAACTGTCGTACAATGAGAGCGATGACGCCGAAGACCGCTACCGGGCAGCCGTGGAATTCATCAAGCCTGAGGAGTGGTACAAGGAATTGGAAATACTCTTTGAAGATCTCTTGACCAGTGAGGGCAACGTATCCAAAGAGGCCACCAGCAATCCCGACAGCGAAGCTGGCGTAGCATTGGCAAAGATACACGCTGTCTATCCGCATAGGACGAAGGAGTCGCTTGCTGCTGGCGGAATCGAGGCTTTAAAGCGCGACTCAAGTGTAAACAACATACTTGGGACGGTAAAACACATTGCCGACAGTGACAACGATAAGTTCTACAAGAAACTGCAGACTTATGTGGACAGTCAAGAGAAGAACACCGGCAAAAAGAAGGACAAGAAGGTCGTCACAAAGCACATGGAATACTGGCCGCTTATCAGGGTTGTCAAGATCTACACTAAGGCGCCTGCCTTGTCAACTGGTGCTGTCCTCGTTGATCTTCCTGGTGTTCACGACTCGAATGCAGCGCGAGCTGCTGTTGCCGATGGATATATGAAGCAGTGCACGGGTCTTTGGATCGTGGCCCCAATCACACGAGCTGTCGATGACAAGGCGGCCAAGTCACTTCTCGGCGATTCATTCAAACGACAGTTGAAACTGGACGGCACTTATGGGAACGTATCGTTCATATGCTCGAAGACGGACGACATATCCAATCAGGAAGCCGTCCAAAGTCTCGACCTGGACGAGACTGCTGAGAAGGCCTGGAAGGAGGCCGATGAGATGAGGAACCAGATCACCGAGCTCAAGACCCAGTTGGACGAGCATGCCGACGCCAAGCAGGCTTTCATTGACGCTATAGACGATTGCGACGACAAGCTCGAGGCCTGGGAGAAGCTTAGAGACCGCCTGCAAGATGGCAATACGGTCTATGCGCCGCGTGAGGCCAAGAAGCGAAAAAGAACGTCGGCCAAGTCCGGTCCAAAGAAAAAACGCCGTACGACCGGTTCAGACGACGATTACGCTGAAGAGGGATCAGATTCCCCAGGAGCGTCCTCCTCTGAGGCAGATTCTGAGGCAGACTCTGAAGAGGAATCAGAGGACCGACGAGCTCTTACCAGTGAAGAGATTGAAGCAAAGATTCAGGAACTTCGATCCCAGAAAAAGAACGCCAAGGCTCAACGTGAATCAATAGACTCGCAGCAGAAGATATTGAGGAAAGAGGTCAGGGCCTTCAACGAGAAGATTGCGGCAATTGACCACGAAATCAATGCGCTGTGCATCAAGGGGAGGAACGAGTACTCAAGGGGGGCTATCCAGCAGGATTTTGCTGCTGGAATCAAAGAGCTCGACCACGAAACCGCCCTGGAAGAAGACGAAGAAAACTTCGACCCTGAACGAGAGATTCGTGACTATGATGAAGTCGCTCGCTCGCTTCCGGTCTTCTGCATAAGCGCAAGGGCTTATCAGAAGCTTAGTGGTCGTCTCAAGAGGGACAAGGATGTGTCCGGATTCAGCGACATTATTGAGACAGAGATGCCACAGCTTCAGGCGCACTGCAAGAAGCTCACCGAAACTGGGCGTGCCGCAGCCGGACGGAGATTTCTCAACCACACTTCACAGCTTCTTAACTCGCTGTTCCTGTGGGCATCTAGTACGAGGAATGGCTCTCAACTCTCAACCCTCCAACGACAGAAGGAGGCTCGATTCCTAGAGTTTAAGCTAGTAGAGTTCCAGAAGGTGCGTCATTCTCCTACGTACAACCAAGCCTGCACGAGCACTAACGAAAATACAACATACAGGATCTCAGCAAAGTTGTTGATGAGACGCTATCCGATATCGCCGAGGCCCTGGCCCAGAACATTTACGACAAGTATGAACGCGCCATTACAAGCGCATCTGAAGCCAGCCTGCCGACAGCCGAAGGATGGGGCGCTCATCGAAGTCAAGGTGGCTTGTACTGGGCAACTTATCGCGCAACAGTCGTCAGGCACGGTGTATTCTCAGGGGCCGCTGGCCCTCGTGATTTCAATGAAGAGCTGTAAGTCCAAGTCGACAAGGTTGAACTACACCCGCTAACTCTCCAATAGAGCCAGACCGATGATAAAGCAGATAGCGACTGGCTGGGAGAGGGCCTTCCAACGTGCCCTTCCTGCGCAACTGGACAAGTTCAAGAAGAAGACACTGGAGGTCTTGACCACGTTCCATAACACGGTCACGAGACGAGCCAGTGAACTGGGTGTTAACGCGGCCACTGTTGCAGCGCTCAGTCGACAGCTCAACAGCTATCAGCCATTCCTCACGGGCCAGATCGAGGCTATCAAGATGATGATCACGACAGTCCAGAGAGAGGTGAACAGAGAATTCACACCAGTCATTGGTGCTGCGATGGAGCATGCGTACAACTCATGCATGGCGGAACGCGGGCCTGGACAATACATGCGCATGAAAGGGCACATGGCCGCACACGTGTCTCATAACCGTATGGCCATGTTCCAGAATGCATGTGATGCTGTCAGAGATCGGTTGAACGATTTGACTTCGAACATCAAGCTGGAGTTGGCAAGACGCGCCGAGGGCGTCCACTTAACCGCTCGAAGGGATTATATTCAGGTTCTTGGCAACCTTGGAACGGTTGCCGCTCCATCGCAGGCTCAGACTGACCTGAAAAACGACGTTGCGCATATTTTGGAGCGCAGTGAGGATTGCTTCCGCCGTCTCGTTGAGGGTGTGGATGAAGCTGGTGACGAAACTAGTCAGGACATGTCTCCGGATGAGCAACCTCATGAACTGAGCAGTACGCCACAAGCTGCACAAAAGGAGGAAGAGATGACATCCCCCACCCAAGCCTCGGAAAACCAAGATCGAGTATACGAGGATCCGGAGCACGGAAGCCCAAGTCTCGGATCGGGTACCCCAACGCAGTGCAAGATGGAAAACACTTTCGGGTCTGAGGATAAGGAGAACCCCGAAAACCAGTTCAACAAAGCTGGCGCCCAGCAGGAAAGCCCCAACACCGTGACCGCAGAGAGCGCTGTGCTCCAGTCTCTCAGCGACAACGTCTGATGGGGGTTTCTCTTGGACTTTACTTTCTTGCACAAAGTTTGGTTTCTGGCGTTGTGGCTTGGCTGGCTCGAACTCGAACTCGAAACTAGCAACACTTCGGGCAAAGCGAACGATACCCTCGGCTGTTTTCAGCTAACGACCATCAGCGTTGGGCCTCACAAAAAGGAGGAGCTCTGGGCGTTCTAACGGATTTTGGGAAGTTGTGACTTCTCATGGTGACAACCGGTGGATAGGTGACGGGGTAAATTTCATGGGCTAGGAACTTGGGGCGGGTCATGTGGATTAATCTCTTCTTTGCTTTCGGTCCTTGTTTTTCGAATTGTCTTCTTTCACTTCGTAGTCTTTCGTTTCAGTCTTGATCTGACATAAAGTTGCTTGAGCGGTTAACGGGAATGAATCCATATGAGATGTTGTTATGCTGTCTCACTTGAATAGTAGTTCATCACTCGCGTCTACGTCGGTATACTTGTTCCAACCGCTCACACAAAGGATTGCCGTAGGTCAAGCTTCTTAGTAACCCACTTGCTATGGCGGAAGCCCACGTGGTCCCTTTGCATGTTGTGCGTGTACGAAATCATGATGCAAACCAGACCACATGTATTACCGGAGAAATGGCCCCGGACGTGACAGGGGCAGGAAGAAGCAGAAGTCGGGTGTTGAATCCGAACGAATAAAATCGGCCACGAGTTTCCTTCCTCACGCCGGGGGACAGCAACTAAAAATGAGCAAGCAAAGCGAAGAAGCCTGCGACAGAATGCATACACAACGGGGAAACCCTCTCCGTCCCCTCAAGCAAGACCTGCCTCATTCGCAGCAAGATGCACCTCACCGTTCTCCCCTTCTTTTTTCGGAAAGCCGTTGTGGGCAAGTAACACGAAACGGTAGCACCGGCGCAGCACTCACCCACCCTCATTCAACGTACGGCTCGCAACTTCGAACGAAGCGGAGTTGCCTTCCGCGCTCGGTGCGACCTATCAGACGATGCCTTTCCCTAGCCCCTCTTCCGTCTCCTCCCCCTTTTTTTACCTACCTTCGTTTTCGCTTCCGTTTCTGTCGTTTGCGCGTCGGCAGAGGTATCCGATTCGCCCGCGGCCGTGGCTTGGCGTTAGTTTAGTAAGTTCGTAACACGACCGGATGGGCCCTTGGCGAGACGGATAGCCTGTTCCGCACGCCCGGCGGCGCCATGCGTGGATGCTGGGCTGCGGTTGTCGTGTTCCGTGCCTCCGTGTTGTCTTACTGGTGGCGGCGGTGGCGGCGGTGGCGTGTGCTGGTCTGCAAGAAGCTCTCGCGACCTGAGACGTCCGTCGTGCATGAGCGCAACCACATACCTACCGGTAGCGAAGTCGCGTCTTGCCTTTGACCAACACTGCAAACGAGGTCGGCTCCATAGGCCATACACAGTAGTAAGAAATGGCCCTCGTTTCTCGCCATCCGTAGCCTATTCTATAGTACATACAGCATTCAATCCTCAACGCCGTTGCCATCCGGGATGAACCATCATCCATCATGTATAACCCAGAGAGCCCGACCCTCTCATGCTATTCGTATCCCACTTCCGTCCACGTTCTCTACACCCCAGCACTCTTCCCCCTCTCCGCCAATCTACTTCCCCGAGCCTCCCACCAACTTCCAAGCCTCCTGATCCGCCTTCTTCAACCCCTCGCCCACGGTGGCAGCGAGGCCCTTGACCGTGCCCCACACGCCGCCTTCCTCCCTCTCCCTCGCCGCCGCGGCCTCCAACGCCGCTCTCTGCGCCGCCGTTCCGTCAGGGTACTGGTTCCTAAGACACAGATAAAAGAACTCGGCGTCAGCACTCCATATGTCTCTCTCTCTCTCCTACTCATGCTCGCGAAAGAAAAAAAGGAGCGGGGTTGGGAGGGGGGGGGGGGGGGGAGAAAAAAAAAGAGAGATCCCACATACTGCACATAACCCGGCGGATGCTCCAAGCTCGCCGTGCTCGACCCCCGCGTCCTCGTCGTCGTCGTCTGCCCGCCATCCCCAACCACCGCCCCGAAATTGATCGTCGTTGGCGCACCACCAGCGCCATTGCCATTGCTACCGTATAATTGCTGCTGCGGCGAGCCGCTCTCCGTCGAATGCGTCGCCGCCGCGTTCGCGCCCGGCGCCGGGATGCTGAATTGCGGCGGCATCATCGTCACCGTCTCCGTCACCGTCTTTGTGACCGAGGGTGGCGACGTCGCGCTGCTGTTGCTGCTGCTACCGGTGGGTGCGGGGACGGGCGCGGCGCCGGGCTGGGGCGGCGGTGGTGGTGCAGCGTCTTGTTGTTGTTGCTGGTGCGCTGTTGCCGCTGCTGCTGAGGGGGGAGGGACTGGCGCGGCGCCGGGTTGAGGGGGTGGAGGCGCTGCTGGGTCGAAGGCGGCGGGGGCGGCGGGGGCGGCGGTGGTCGTGGCGGTGGTGCGGGTCGGGGTGGGCTGCGGCTGTTGGTTGTTGCCGCCTGCTGCGGTTTGCGGTGTTGTGCCGTCTGGCTTTGCGGCGGTCTGGGGGTTGATCGGCGCGTCCGAGAAGATGGGGATTGGAGGCATGGCTGTTGTTGTTGTTGTTGTTGTTGTTGTTGTTGTTGTTGCTGTGCGAATCGGAATGGTGGTGTGATTGATGTTGGGCAGCAGAAAGAAAAGAGGTGCTGAGTGGATTGGTGGGATGGGTGAGGATGTTGTTTGCCTTTATGTATGTGCAGGAGTCGCGGCAAGGATGCAAGGACAGATGTTTGGCGCAGCAGGACCGCAAGCTGGAGCTCGTTGCCTTTGCAAGCCTGATGACGTCACGTGAAGCTTTCCCCAAAGCGGGCCGCCGATCCCAAGACTGCCTTTACCCCAGCGCATCATCACTGAAAGGAGGCGGCTCGGGAGATGCAAGGAGCACACGGTGAAGACGATTCGACAACGGGATTACGCAACTCACCGTGCCTCAACCACCCCGCCGGGCGGGCCTAGGATTTTGATCCATGGTTGAGGCTCGAAACCCTGTTTGTTATTGAAATCTGGCTACTTCAACACCTTCACCAAGCATCGTGATCATCGAGCGTAACGAAAAACACGATCGAATTCTATGCCGATATTTTCTCCCGCTGCCATCCTCTGAACACCTCCTGCCGATGAGAATACACCATCTAACGACGGAAGTGACCAGTGTGCAAATTGGAAATCAAGGAAATCAGAGCAAGTCAAGCCAGCGAGGTGCGCAAGGTACAAAGAAGAAAATTTGCCGGGTAAAGTACAAAATGCTTGGAAAGCAGGGATATCAGAAACCGCTCCCAGCTTTGTTTTCTTTCGTGACCAGAACAAGCTCAGGCTTGATCTTACTCTATCCACTCCATCTCCATCCCCCCTGCGTCGTCCCCTCCCCAGTATTAAGGTATGCCCCTCTCGTTCGCTTTCGAAGGAGAGTGCATTTAGCCGGAACCACCCTTGAACTTCTTGCCGAAGAGGATGAGCTGGACCTGATCGTAGATGGACAGGACACCAGCGCCGGCAACACCACGGAGGATGTTGGCACCGGCACCCTTGAACAGGGACTTGAAGCCCTCGTTGGCAATGATCTGCTTGGCAGCATCCAGGGAAGACTTGTACTTGACGGCCTGCACAATCGGTCAGCACCAGTCTGCTAATCATCAACTCGGGGCATTGCTGATACATACCTCACCAGAAGTCATCATCATACGACGACGGACGGTGTCAAGAGGGTAGGAAGCGATACCGGCACCGGTGGTGACGGTCCAGCCGAGAAGGAAGGAGGCAAGGAAGTTACCCTCAAGAGGACCAACGAGGACGACGGGCTTGATCGAGTCGTACATGCCGAAGTAGAGACCACGGTAGACGATGATACCAGCGACAGAGGGACCGAAACCACGGTAGAGACCGGCAATACCGTCGGTGGCGAGGGTCTTCTTGTAGACGTCGATGAGACCGTTGAACTGGCGGTCACCACCACCGGCCTTGGTAGACTTGGCATCGTTGGCAAGACGGGTACGGGCGTAGTCGAGGGAGTAGACGAAGAGGAGCGAAGTGGCACCGGCAGCACCACCAGAGGCAAGGTTGCCCATCATCCACTTGGCGTAACCATCACGCTCCTTCTTGAAGGCGAACATCGACTTGTAGGTGTCACGGAAGGCGAAGTTCAGGGCCTGGGTGGGGAAGTAACGGATGACGTTGGCGGTGTTACCACGCCACAGGGAGACGACACCCTCCTGGGCGGTGGTACGCTTGAAGCAGTCGGCGATACCGTTGTACTTCCTGTCGAGACGGCCGGCACGGATCATCTCATCCTGTTGGAGACGGTATTAGCGCACGGTCTAGGGGACGTCGGCTCTGCAGAAAGAGCTAAGAGCCGACGATGAAGCAGTCGATACAGGCGATGAGTGTGCCCGACCGACGGGGAAGCCGTACCTGGTTCTGGACAAGGAGCTTGATACGCTCGATGGGAGCGGCGGCGGTCTTCGAGACGGCGGCGGAGACACCACCCACTGTAGATAAGCAGTCAGCGATCGAAGTTCCAACGCAAAATTTGCAGCCTCCATCACAAATTCATCGCCGGTGCCAATGGCATCGATAACGCATCTGTGATGGATGGCCGGGGGGAGAACGTACTCAAGAAGTCGACAACGAATCCCTGTTGTGATTATGTTAGTGAGGTTCATCGAAGAGCCAACTCCGCAACAACTTGGACAGGTTGCAGCATCCACAGCGCCGTCATCGCAGTCGACGCGGCAGGCGTTGCGAGCGATGCGGCAGATGGTGCAAGCGCCGTCCAAGGTGAGCGTCGATGCGAGGAGGTCGTCAGTGATGACTTACGGGCATGCCGAAAGCGCTCTGTTATCTTCTGTTAGCCGCAGCTCCAATTCGGGGGACAAACGCGCATCGTCGCGTTGCGACAGCGGCATCGGGCAGACGTACCTTGTCGGACTGAACAACTTCGCCTTCCTTTGCCATTGTGCCGGTTGATCAATGAAACCAATCGGAAAGGGATGAGGGGAGATGGATGGAGAAGAGAGTGTTCGAAAGGATTGAGAGCATAAATAAGGGCGGCGGTCGACGGCGAAAACTTCGCTTGACCGCGCTACAGCACAAGCGGCTAGCGCGCCAAGCGTCGGGTTTACACGGGTGTGGGTGCCCTCCAGCAACGCCAGCTGCCGGCCGCCCATCCACTACCAGCTCTCCTGCCGCCGACCCGCCAGCCTCAAGGGCTCGCTGTGCTCACGCGCCAGTGCAGCCCGCCCAATGCCGCTGCCAATTGGATTCGTCTGAGCCCGCCCTGCACTCCAGAGCCGCGCAGCAGGGCGAGGCACCGAGGCTGCCCCCACGGCCGCCAGCACGCCAGCACGCTTGCCGACCCTCCAGCCCGCGTGTCCTGATGCGCCCAAGCGTCGTCGGCCCCGGTTTTCTCCCGCACCGCCCGCAATTCTCTGCGCCCGCCCGTCGGACGCCAGACCCTTCCGAGGCACATGCTGACGCCCGCAGAAACCGCCGCCAAATTTTTTTCGAAGCCCTGGAACTCTATCCGCCGTCACTCGCTCACCGCATAGGGGCTCCTAGCGCGAGGCTGACGCCGTCGCGGACCGTGGCGCTGAGGTTGGCCGCGGCGTGCTGCACCATGCGCGTGCACCCAACGCAGGCACGCACGCACCGCTGCAGCCAAAGAGCTGTGCGACCCCGACCCAAACATTGCTCGAGATCTGGAAGCTCCCCAGATCTGCCCAGCCCACCAGAGCCCTTCCCCAGGCACGTCATTTCGAAGCCGGCCTGCCGGTCTCAGGTCAGGAGAGAAACCCATTTTTCCATCACGTGTCCTCCTTCTAGATTCGCCTGGGGCAGGTCGTGGTGCTGTAGTGATCTACGTCTGAGCAGACAAGCTTTTAATCGAGCCGCCTAATGGAAGGCTGTCTGTGCCCCAGGGCCATGCCGCTCTCCCGCCCGTGGTATGACTCCCGCCTTTGCGGAGAAGCTGGAGAGGACCCTGTCCTCCGGGACCGGTTGAAACGGTTCTCACCTGACCCATATCGTCTGACCACACCCCATACTTGAACTTCACTTCGTCCAGGTCGTTGCCGTCTCTTGACGCCAACCGTTGACCTCCAGCTGCCCACAACATGGTGTGGTGTGTCAGGACTGGCTGAACCGTTCGCACATCCTAGTGATGTCTGCTCACACTCGCGCCTGGTTGGCTTTCTCAAGCTACGACAGTGACGAGTATTCCGGTCCCTACGCTCTCTACGCCCGTAGTGTCTCGCCGGGGACAAAAAGGTGTGGAGTAACTTGCAGTCACGCACCTTTCCGAATTGGTACCTGGCACCAACGGGCCAGCAATGACCACGGACTGGCACCACGTCACTTTTCTCTTCACTTCGTCTCCTCCGCTTTTCGGCATGAGACAGCGGCTGCAATTTGGGGCGGTATGGTGGTCAAGAAAGCAAAAGGCAGATCCGCAATGTTACTAATCCCAACAAAATTTCACAACCGAAATATTGACTCAAGAGTTGTACAGGTAAGCCGCAACCACGCCACCCCAGCCGCCTTTGTTCATGCTCTGACCCGCAATGCTCCATCCCCCGCTCCTAACCATATTCGTCACTTTATGCACGTTTGTGCCGTATAGATAGATACCGCTCGAAGCGTTATCTATGTCAATCGCCTCCTGCTGGCAATCGTAGTCGCATTTCTCGCTTTCGTTTCCACCAGTGAAAAAAGTCCAAAGGCAGCCGCCATACAAGAAAAGGCTCTTGCTCTGCGCGATCCTCTCGAACAAGGCCGCTCCACAATACCCTCCACTGGAGGCATCGCAGTGCGAAAAGTCCGGATCGCTGGCCTGCAATGCATCCGTCCACGGATAAGGTGCGACGGTCCCGGAATCCACCCCCTGCCAATACGGCGTCTCCGACTGTTGCATCGCAGCGAAGACGTTCTCGGCGCCGTTGAAGTTGTACTGGTAGAGCGTGTTGTGCTCCATCGACGTGCCGACAAGCCACGTACCTTTGGTTGCCTCGACCAACAACCCCCTGCCCGTAGCAACGTTCTGGGTGTATACTCTGTCCAAGTCGTGGTCCGCCGTCCAGCCCCACATGTTCTCGACGTACGCGCTCGACCACGCCGTTAGGTGGACTAAGCCCCATGCGGCCCGGCACGGCGAATCGTCTTCGCAGTCGTATTCAACGGCCGACCCGGCGGCGCCGCCGACGCGCATGTGCGAGTTGATCAGTGCGACATCACCGAACTGATCGCCCGCCATGTTCACCTCGACGAGCTTGCAGCCTGGCAGCACCTCGGCGACGGAGAACATCATGTCGACAATCTGCGCCACGCCGACTTCGCCCGGTGCCCCGACCTGGACCATCGGTATGGGGATGTTGGGGTTGGAGAAGGTGGCGCCCTTGGCGCTGATGACGGAGGCGTAGGCGTCGCCGTAGATGCGAGTCCCGCCCGGCACAAAGATCGTGTTGCTGACGACGTAAGTGCCTGCGGGAATGTATATGACCTTACATCCGGCATACTGCGTCAGGATTGCATTGATGGAGTCCGTGTCGTCGGTATAGCCGTCGCCGTACACGAGGTATTCCGGGACAGTCTTGATATTGAGGACCTGCGAGCTATCGTACTCGCGGTATGTCGGTGGCCTCATCACAAAGTAGTTGCGACTGCTGGTCAGGGTGGAGGAGCGAGGCGTATAGACCAAGGCACCTTGCTGGTGTGAGGGATAAGGGTTGCCCTGCGTGTACTGCTCACCAGTCAACTGGGTAGGTCTCCGACGAGCAAGAATGAGGCCACTCACAACTTGACCGCGAATCCAGGTAAATGGCACATTTCCCCTTACGGCAACGTCGCCGCTTAAGGTGACAGTGTCGCCGTCGCTTTGGATGTTCTCGAGGACGAGCTGGTTATTGCCATCTACCGACGCGTAGCTGGACACAAACGTGCCTGAGTTGGCAGTATAGCTGTCGATAACCGTGAGGCTCCCTGACGTCTGGCTTCCATCGAGGCAAATGCCGACTCCGATGCACTTAAGAGCAAGTCAGAGAAGTCCATCTGAGTTCAGTGAAGCACATACGTTGATATCAAGGAAAACACAGTCATAACCTAGCATGGCCCCCGTCAGCTCAAATGTTGCTCAGGGCCCCCAGCATCCATAGGTCACTTACAATCCACGATGGCTCCAATCCCACACCCATTGAAAGTCACCGACTTGACCAGCCACTGCTGTCCGCTCAAGTCCATCCCTACGGCACCACCATTGAACGAAAGATCGTTCAAGATGATGTTGCTGTTGTAGTCAAGCTTCGTACTTCATCAAGGAATAAAGTCAGCCTGACCGATGGTCTACCCAGGGACCACATAAAAGGGAAAAGAAGAGTCAAAACACACCTCATCCCAACATGCCTTCCCCCCTTGGGCATCTCAAACCTCACCCCAGCCAACTGCGTCCCCTGACTCACCGTCCACTCCACCAACACCAACTCCTCCACCTCTCCCGCATACCCCCTCGAATCCACAACCACGTCCCTTAACCCCACGAAAAACCCATCCGTCGCCGGCAATCCCGGTTCCTTGCCGCGAATCACGTACAGCGGTCCTCCCTCTCCAATCTCTTCCTCATCCCCGCCGTCCTCATCCCTATCCTTCACGTCCTCGGTGGTGGTCATCCCCGCCGCCTCCGCCGCAGCACCGAAATCCGCCGCCACGACCAGCACCGGCGGCTCCACCGCATCGCCCACCAGCACCGTCCCGACCCACAGCTGCAGCGGCGCGTCGAGCAGGTAGCGCCCGGGCGGGACGTACACGACGGCCGGCGTGAGGGTGCTGCCGAAGGACGGGCCGCGGCCGGTCGTGTTGCGCAGGTTGGGGTAGGGGAACGAGTAGCTGCTACTACCGCTACCGTCGAAGTGGATGGTGCCCCCGTCGTCGAGGGCGGCTTGGATGGCGGACGAGGAAGGGCGGGTGCCGGTGGGGTCGGCGCCGTAGCTGAGGACGACGTTGCGGTGGATGGGGTAGCTGGCGTTGAGGGGGGTGGAGAGGAAGGGGGATGTGCCGCCGCTGCTGCTGTCCGGGGGGGTGGAGAGGTGGTCGGCGTACCACCAGGTGGAGGGGTAGGTCGGGGTGAGTGGGGAGCAGGTGGGGGCGTCGTTGGGGGTGTCCGGGGGGGCTGATGAGGAGGTTGTCGAGGTGGATGGGGAGGGCGGCCAGAGGTCGTCGGCGGCGGCGGCGGAAGAGGGTGGGGACGATGGTTCTGAGGTGGAGGTGGAAGAGGGAAGTTCTTCGGTGGAAGTGGAAGAGAGCGGTTCTTCGGTGTAGGAAGAAGAGGGTAGTTCTTCGGTGGAGGTGGAAGAGATAAGTTCGTCGGTGTAGGGGGAGGATATTTCGTCGGTGGAGGATGAAGACGGCTCTTCGGTGTAGGAGTAAGAGGGCGGTTCATCGGTGTAGGAAGAAGAGGGCGGATCTTCGGCGTAGGAAGAAGAGGTGGACCTGGAGAGGATGAATGTTTGAACATTTTTTTTATCAAGATATGCAGGCGTGAATAAGAACTTTTGCTTTGGAAGTAACTTCCATGGGCTGGGAAGTTGTGCAACGCAAGAGCGATGCGTTTAATGATGATTGATAAGAGATGGTATTTGAGAAAAGCTCTCGTATCTGGACGCAGCAATGGAAAGATGATGACGTGACTTTTGGCGAGGACAGGAATAAAAATCATACATACAACGTATCAAGTACTGAAGAAGAGGCAGGCAAAGCAACAGTAGCATCGCTCTCCCACTGTCGACGGATCAGGTTCCCAGCTGGAACGACGGCGGCGGCAACGGCCGGCGTCACGGAAGCCAACAGCGCTGCAACAAGTCCCCTCATCGCCGGTACGGTCGGAAGATCAAGCAGAGGATGCGCCCGCTGCAGTAATATGAACAGGTATTGTCCGTGCGGAAGAATGCATCGTCACAACATTTAAAGGCTGTCGCAAGGACGTTCCGGTTGCAGACGGCGACGACGACCGCTTTTCCGGCGTGGTTTTATTGTTTTTTTCCTTCTTCTTACCTGGAATTGGCAAGGGACACATGTACCAAATGCGTTTGCGCGCGGGAAGTCCACGTGGATACAAAGAGGTTGGAAGCGGAAGGGTAAAGCAGCGCTTCCCTCTCCGAGCATCCCTTGCCTCGCTTAGTTTGCATGCCTTCATTGGACCGGCTGCTCTTAGCCGCCGTAGTGCGGGAACACGGAAGGGGTTTGTGATCTCCATAGAGCCGCATCCAGGCTGGGAAGTTCTGGCCCATGACGGCCCGGCTTGGTTCTGGCTCTTGGCTTGTGTGGCGCTCGACATCCGAGCGATCCGAAATAGAAAGCCCCGAGACCCTTTCCAGGTGTTTTAGTGAGACAGTCTTCTCTTACTTGGGCCGCTATCGCGCGCAGTGGGTATTCGTTGTTGCGTGATGGTGCACGAGAGAAGGCAGATGGAGTAGTGGTTGGAAAGGAAATGGAGCTCCAGTTGAGCTCAGTCGTTTTTATGGTACGCATTCATGACTGCAGATTTCAGTTTCAGCCATTCTGTATCTTTTCAAAGTATTGGCGTGTTGATAAAATCATCAATGATGAGAGCAGAATATCCGGGTTGCCGCATTGGTTTAATAACTCTTCTCACAACCTTTGGTAGGGTCTAATCTTGCAATATCTTATGAACAGGGGGGGGTTTTTTTTTTTTAAAAAAAAAAAAGGAAAGTAGCGATAGATCGCCAAGATAGAAATAGATTTATAAATAGGCATCGTTGGCGAAAAACCAAGTCCTCTACTGAGCTGAGCATGGACTATCAGTGGTTCGCGATAAGTCATCATTAAAAGTGCTCGTACGTTGGGAAGCTGGGTATTGATCTGTTGCTAGAGAAACATCTGGTAGTTATGGGCCCTGCTAGAAGTAAGAAATATGGTGATATGGACCCCACACTATTCCGCTGAGAGGTCAGTTTCCTGATCGGGTAAGCTCTACAATCCGGCTTGACCAATTCGAGCGAACCCGACATACAGCGGAATCGTGTCGGTAAAAAAACGGCCGACGTCAAACAGCCGGCGAATTGTTGAGTTGGAGGTTTGTTACAAGCTGCCTTTCTGTTGATATCCCACTGAAAGGGGTCCTAGACAGATCTATTAAAGCAATGAGGCGGATTGCAGCCGGCGATTTCCTTATCAGCATCGACTACGGTCTCGAGCCGTTTAAGGCACTCTATTGCTGGGGGTGGGGTTCGATAGTGGGGAATGAACCAAATCGTGGAAGGTTGGGGGCAACCAGGAAGGCAAGGCCAGATTCGCTTAGTGCACTTTTGCCCCGCGGTAATCCCACATCAACACCATCAAGTCACACTTCAGGCGCGCACGTCCAAGATCAAGCGACCATCAACGGCCGTCACATTCCCACAGCCTCCATCGTTAATATTCAGTCAAGTATAAATTCATCAGTCACCTCCAAAGAAGGTCTGACATTTGTTCTTTGCTGCGATCTTGTCCCAAATTTCCTCACTTGGGACGATCTGCTCCACCTCACTTGCCTTTATGATACAGACCTCCAAGAAGTAGTCTCGAAACTCGTCGATCATTGTCTGCATTTTGTGTTTCTCCTCCGGACGTGTTTGCGGGAATACGTCATCCAGGTTCTCGATATCCCGGATGGTTTTCGACTTTTCGTCGACAATCCATTCCAGCCACTACCCTCGATAAACTTCTCCACGCCGTTGGGGCAGTTCATGTTCCGTTCCGCGTACTCATGGATATTCCGAACCAGTTGAGACTCAGTGATAGCGGTATTCAGGATGGCGACGGCCTTCTTGACGTCACCGTGCCATGTTCTCAGGGACGGTGCTTCTTCTTTCTTCAATACTTCTGGAATCTCGATCCACCTTTCGGTCGGATTTCGACACATCCCTAGCGTCTTTCCTGGTCATGAGATGCGAGGTCCTTCTGTCCTAAGAACACTGTCCTTTGGTATTTCCGGGTCGCCGGGCTCGAATTTGAAGAGTTTATCGGCTGATTGGCCGTACTCGTGTTCGTTAATGTCGTCGTAAGACGTGAGGGCCCGATACTCTTTCAACATGACTAGGCGGACACTATCTGAGGTGTCTAGCCATATGACTGGCCATGGGTCGTGGATCGATGTTGTAATATTCTGACATGTCAGGTATTGGAGGCATGTGAAGTCCGAAATGTCGGAAGCAGATGGATTCGACTAGTGTGGTGCTCAACCTTGGCCGGATTTATGGCTGCGCCCCAGAGATTTGGATTGTCAACGGTGATGTGCTTCGAGGACTCTGATCTTGATGGTGTTTCGGTAGTAGGTGCGGCTGCGGAGGGATTCTTGTCCGTTGGTGTGGGCGCTACCGTTGGCGCTTCGAGCGATGCATTTTTGGGGGCAGTGTCATGGTCTTTACGCACCACGATCCATTCGGATTCTCCTGCTGGCTGGTCGTAACGACGTTAAAGTTCTCGGCCAAATAATCACCGAGCTCACCTGCTGGCATACCACAATGGCGCCTGCGAAGTCCACCTCACTTTTCTCACGGCAACCAGCCTAGTCGCCCAACCAGCTAGCTCAGGTATCAACGCCACCAAAGAAGTGACGCGGGGCAGCGGACCACACGGCAGCAGCGGAGCGACGGTTACTCCATCTCATCAACCACTGTCTCGCGACTCCATGTGGGCGCGTATGAAATCAATCCGGGTGTCCTGGCCTTTCTTGCGATGCAAGCATCATCCAGCAAACACCATCAGCTGTTGCGCCGGTCGTCCAATATAGCTTCGCCGCCAGAACCGTCGACGCCGCCCGGTCCATAGCTCGACGTGTACCGGCAATGGTGGTGGTAGCCGCCTGAACGGGAATAAAGGGCTGATAAGGGACTTCCTGTGCTGAGATGATGGCAAGGTGGACGGGGCTGCCGTAGAGGTTTGGGGGTTTGCTGGTCCACCGGTCCGGATCGACCGTACAGCGGGAAGAACTGGATTATGTATATTATTGCCGGAACGGAAACATCAACCAAGGAGGTCGGCTTAGATGGGATGTTGGATGATATGTCCGGCCACAGATCTATTCGGACAGTTGTTGCGCGCTGGTACTCCGCATGATCATGGCTGCGAGATGAGGTGATGGTTTGGTTTAGGGACGAGTATTGAATTGAGGGTAATCATGTTACGACATAGTATATGACTGATTTTGGCCTTGAGAGGGCTCTGATGGGAAGCTATTGACTCTCTTGTTTGGACGGTGTTGTGTGTTGAAATCTCAGCGCCGAGGGATGCCTTGGACGGCTGAACAGCGCGACCGGCGGAGTTCCATCCTTGGCGCTCCGCTTCAACCACTCTCGAGCACTCGCCCGCCGATGTCCCTCTCCTTCAGAACGTGAAGGTCCAAGCTGTGAGGATCGAGTATGCAGGCGCTCCTCCAAGCAACAGGAAGTGGGCATCGCTGGGCCCTCGAACAGCAGCCAGCCAGCCCAGACCCGAGCCCGCCCACGCGGTGATGCTATCACCCCGCCCGCCATGCAGAGCAACGCACGCATTCAACAACCATGCGCTTTACTTTGCAGCGCTGCATCCGTCTCTGAGACTGGTCACACCGGCTTCATGCGCGTCAGACGCGCGGCTGTGCCCAGCGGCAACGGCCGGCGGCAACTGCAGTCGGTACGAGGCAAGAGTCTTACATCGAGACACCGATAGGTGGTCGTGGCAGAAGCCGGTCTCACACGGCGTGGATGAGCGGTTGTTCGGCGTCTCGGGTGAAGCAGAATTACCGGGAATAGGACGGGCGGGAGGCGACAGGTGTCGGTCCACGGCACCTTGGAGCCTAGAACGCGGTTGCTCTTGGTTGTCTTGCAGGGTGGGCCGAGCCGCCTGCGAGCGGCAAAGAAGAGTTGTTGGTGAAGCTTGTCGTAGACAAGCCTGTCATCTGTCATCTGTCATCTGGGGCTTGACAGCAAGATGGTGTCATGGGAAGTTATCTGAGACAACGCTGTGGAAGCGTGAACGAGGCGATTGAGTTCGAAGAAGCATGACATATCGTAGCGGAATGTCGACTTGTTGTTTTGTTGGAGTGGCAAACACATATGCCTGGCCATCGACGAGAATGGCTGAGAAGGCTCCGCACAGAGGAAGACGTCAAACTCACTGCAGCGAAGGCAATAGACCCCGAGAAGACCGCCGCCATACACACTTCTCAATTCGCACTGTGAAGAAGTGGAGAAGTCGCACCAAAAGTCGGCACCTGCCGCGTGTGGGAGTACAAGGGAAGCGACCAGGATCTGGTCAGCCTCCCTTACTCACCTCAACCAGGACCAGGAATCCCGACTTCCAGTCCAATCGTCACGGTTTTCTGCAGCCGGACAAAAATGAGCAACAAGTATCAGACCATCACCAGATTCCTACCAAGGGGCCATACTGCACAGGTCGAGCCAGCCTGTCTCAGCAAGGGCGTTCGGCTTCTTTCAGGTAGCAACCTGAGGTGAGGAAATTAGCAATACGGCAGGAATCGGGGAAAGATGCTCCGCGGGGAAACTGGGCCTTCCTGAGAGACGTGCGCGGAGCGGAAGCAGCGGTGTGGCTGCGAATGCGGAGGCGGGACTACTGGGAGCGCCGGAGCGCGCATTCTCACTTCAGCATAGTAGATGCACCACCGCGCGCGGTCCCTCCAAAATGCCCTGACACCCGGCCAATCGCTAGGTATACGAGCGAGTTGCCCGAAATAAAACAACGGCGCGCTGGTTCTACGCCTCCTCGTTATCTAAAAGTGTATAGATAAGTCTGAGCACGGCACTGTCCACATCCGGCATTGCCACAGCACCGCAACGCGTCGGGCTGCACCACTGGAAGAACAAAGTTTTACAGCGCTCATCCTTGCCACTGCTGCATCTTGTCCCTGTCTTCATTGCTGGTGAGGATTGGGCGGTAGCGCGATGCGATGGGGTGTATGATGGCCGTGTTACGAGAGGCGCGCAGATCAGATACACAACTTAGACACGCTCAATGGGGTAAGGCGGGTTCAGCGCCCTGTAGGGCACGGAGCCCCTGAAGAAAGGGTGGCAGCGCCGGCGTGAAGGGTGGATGGCATTCCTGAAGCAAGCGACAAAGCCCGGGCGTGGCGATTGGGCGGTGCCTGGATTGTCTGAAACCGAACGGCTGGAATCCACTCGCAACCGAGCAGATCTCCGACCGTTATGTCTTTCATTGTGAGGCTGACGCAAGGGCGGAGTGGGAGACGTCGTAGGGCTTGGCGTGAAGAATAGCTTGGCACCAGGACTAACTGCACCTTTGACGACGACCCGGGACGAGATCAGGCCCCGCAGTCGGCGAGGGTGCGTGTTTGCGGCCATGACTGTTTGGGACGACGACTGCGCTCCCGGACCCGCAGCTTCCCGACACAGCAGTTCAGCGCGGCAAGGAAGAAACATGGAGGCGCCAAAAGGAGCAACTGCTTTCAGTGTCATTTCCGGCCAACCTGACGGCAGCACAAGCACTGCAATTGCCGCGTCATTCTGCAACATGAGATTTGGTACGTGACAGAGGCGCAGTGCAGCTTCCAAGGCCGTCTGGAACTTGGTCACTGTGAATCGGCATCGATTATTGCTGGTGCGCGGAGTGCCAAGCTGATGGCGGACAAGCAGCTCATCAGCAGAGCCGGCTCCGAGATCCCTGGTTACGGATGGCCGGCAGTCCGGAGAGGGGCGGTGCTGATGATGATTGGCATAGTCGCCAAACACAACGGCGGCGGAGGGCGTTGGCGCTATAGCTTGGGCTGCTGCTGGGCAGGATCAGGACGGCACAGCCGGTGCTGACTACGCGCAAAACAACAATAGCGGCGCCCGGTTACTGCGGGCGCCCATCTCAGTCATCGGGCTGGCTGGTGGCGTGGCGTGGCAGGCAGTCTTAGGTGGGCAGCACGCGGACGGAGCCAGGCGATGCCGTGGATCCGGCAAATGGCGCCATGCAGGGCGCTCTGCATGCTCTGCATTCCTCCAGGTTGGACAAAGACGGTGGAGGGCTGGATGCACGCGGAGGCAAAGGGATGGAGGACGCGTGAGGAGTGCGTCTGAGGCCCCGCCACGAGCGCGGGACAATCTTGCCGTAAACGAAGGGGAGATGAGGGCCTGCTCGGACGGCCGGGGCTCCTTCTTGCTAGGTGCTGGAGCCGGAGAGCCCTGGTATTTGGCCTCGGGGGAGGCCGCTGGGCCAAGAGCGGCTGCGCGATATTCGAGACGGCGCGAAGACGTCAAGCGTTCCGCGCTCAGCGGCCAAGTAATTGCGCTCAGTGGCCGGTGCTCCGCTTCGCCCGCGAGTCTTGGAGCTGCCTCTGGCGCCGCCAAGGGCCGCAGAATGGCTGGGCGAGCCGGGACAAGCACTCTGGCAGTGGTGCGACAAGCCGGCTGACGGCTGACGCAGGGCGCTTGTGAGCACGTTCTGGGGCTGCAGGCGCTGAGTCGCGGCGGGCGCGGCCGACCTGACTTGCACGACGGGCGCGGTGAGGGCGCTGGCACGGCGCTGGCAGGGCGCTGGCAGGGCGCTGGCGAGGGCGGCCGCGGGGCCGGGATGGAGTCGCGGGCGTGAGGGCTGACAGACTTGAGCTGATACGGGGCGCGTGGGCGAATGGGCGCGATGCAGGCTGCGACGTGCCGGCGGAGCGACGCGCTAGGCAAGTTGCAAGAATGCCAAGAGCCATGGCGCCCACGGGTGCATGGGTGCGGCCACTTCTCGTAATGCAAAGCGACGCAACGCGCGCAGAAGGGGGCTGTGCTGCCCGTCGGCGCCCGAATGGATAATTAGCCGGCGCCTGCTCCAGCAGGGCTGCTTGGTCCGACGCTGCGCCAACGCCCCCAGCTGTGCCGAGAAGCAGCGGACCAAGTCCTCCCCGCCTGACCCGGCACGCCTAGAAATCTCAAAACGCCCGCACGCCCCAGCCCTCAGTCCTCCTCTCCCAAGCCCGGCGTGCGACGGCACGAGACTCTTAACTCCCAGATTTCCGCTGTGCCCAAGAGCGCGACGAGCGCCCGCCTTAGCATCTCTTCCAAGTTCCCGCCAGCCGCGCCTGCCCCTCTTTGCCCTTTTTTCCCCCAGCGCTCAACCCACGCGCTCTGTGCTTCCGCCAAGCCAAGACTCGACGACCACTCAACACCACCACCGTTCTTGGCCATGTCGGCCATCGCTGAGAATCCCTCTGCCGCGCCCGCTCAGGCGCCCGCGCAGTCGGCGAGCACCCCCCAGCAGCAGCCCCAGCAGCCCGTCGCCCAGGCACAGACGCCCGTCCAGCCCCAGGCGCCCGCGACGCCCACCACCGGCGGCGGCGACTCGCTGACCTGCCAGTGGCAGAACTGCGGCGAACGCCTCAGCACCGCGGAGCTCCTCTACGTGCGCACCCCGCCTGCGCCCCAACGCCCACCGAGCTAACACGTCGCAGGACCATGTTTGCGAGCGTCACGTTGGGCGCAAGAGCACCAACAACCTCAACTTGACCTGCCAGTGGGGCAACTGCCGCACCACGACCGTCAAGCGTGACCACATCACCTCGCACATCCGCGTCCACGTCCCGCTGAAGCCGCACAAGTGCGACTTCTGCGGCAAGGCCTTCAAGCGTCCCCAGGATCTGAAGAAGCACGTGAAGACGCACGCCGACGACTCGGTCCTCCTGCGCTCGCCCGAGCCCAACCGCGGCAACCCTCACGGAAACGGCGGCGGCGGCTACCCCGGCCAGGCCGGAAAGCGTAAGTTCATCTCTCGCAGCGATGTTCCAGCAGCACCGTGACCCCTTTCCCTCCGTTTCTTGGTTCTAATACGTCTGGCAGATGTCGCTGACTTGCAGGCGCTTGCTGGAGCAGCGAGCGGCTTCTACCAGGATGGCATGGGTGGCAACTCTGCCTATGGCCACCCCGGCACCGCCGCTGGCGGCGCCTTCTACGGCAACTCGCAGACCAACTCGGCCTATGGCCCGGTCTATTATGCCGTCAACCACCAGAACATCCAGAGCGACTACGAAATCCGCAAGAAGGCGACCTTTGACGCTCTGAACGAATTCTTCGGCAGCGTCAAGCGCCGCGAGATCGACCCCACGACCTACTACGATGTTGGCCAGCGCCTCATGGGCATCCAGGGCCAGCTCCCGCTCCTCGCGGGCTACGGCGGCCCCGAGTACCACGCGCAGCCCGCCATGGTTTCTCCCACCGGCCACGGGCCGACTCCCTCGCACCAGTACTCGCTTCCCATGCCGAGCATGCCCAATCTCAGGACCAAGAGCGACCTCATCGACGTGGACCAGGTTCTTGAGCAGCTCCAGTCGACCATTTACGAGAACCCCAAGCAGGCTGCGGCCGCTGGCGTCGCTCAGCCGGGTACGCACTATCTCCACTCTGGCTTCAACTACCGCTCGAGCAACTCGCCGCCGGGCAGTCACTCCCAGCAGCCTCAGTCATCCCACGCCACCACTCTCGCGCCCCTCTCTGCGCCGGCAACTGAAACCCCCGCGCTGACTCCGGCATCGAGTGTGATGTCGTACACTTCAGGCCAGTCTCCCGGTTCTGTCCACTCTGGCCAGACCATCTCTCCCGTGTCGCGACCAAACATCTCGATGTACCCGACTCTCCCATCCGTCAGCGCCATGTCGGACATCGCCGGCAGCTACCCGGCAACCAGCAACGCGCCCAACCTTGCTCCTTTCGACTCTGACGGCCGCAGGAGATGGTCGGGTAACCAGCTGCAGAAGTCCCGCCCGTCGCGTGACGAGGATGCCATGGACGTTTCAGACAACGACTCGACTCCCAGTGCATCACGACGCAACTCGGTTGACCGCGACGGTCTCCGCAAGGACGTCCACAAGCTCGCTATCCAATCGCCTCCTCCGCTTGATCCGTCGCTCCGTTCTCCTGGTGAGCAGTCCGAGGCTGCCTCGGAGCACCAGTCTGAGCAGGGCGCTTCGGAGCAGGACAACGAGGCTTGGGTGCAGAACATGCGCATGATCGAGGAGCTGCGCGCGTTCATCAAGGTCAAGCTTGAGCGCGGCGAGTATGACGACGAGCACACGGCAGCAGTCAAGCAGGAGAGCGCGGAAGAACGTGGCGGCCCCGCTGGTGCCGGCATGTCGGAGGAGGAGCGCAGTCTGTATCCGGTCCTACGAGCTGTGCAAGACAGCGATTAAGGACGCCGTTGCTCCAAAAGTTTACGTGTATTATGATGCTCGGGTACGGAATGGAACCGCATTCGCCCCTTTCCTAAGTTCTCGTGGATGAGATTTGCGGACTCCATGCTACGGCTGGAGCAGAGGCGATGCCCAGGTGCAGCGAGGAGCCTCACTCGTTTTCCTTTCCTATGTATTTCTTTTTCTCCGGAGTCAAACCAGGAGTGGCTGGAACTGGGTGGAGCGGACTGGCAGGAGTATCTTCATGTGCGCCTCTTATGGACAGGCTTGTGTCGAGGCGGCTTTTATTTTTTATTGCTGGCTTGTGCTTTGCGACTGCCGCAGTCTCGATACGCGCTACTTAGATATCTATGGGCAAGGTCATGTTGTTCACTATCAAGTCTCGATTGCCTCGATGCGTCTGGTGACTGCCCGGGATGCGGAGCGCTGGGCGCTGCAGGCTGGTGCCGAGAGTTCCGCTGAAGGAGGGCGACGCTGGCGGGGGAGAGAGGCTTGGCCGGGGTTGACATCATCGGCGGCAAGCGAGCGCGGGAGGCCGGTGCCAGTGCTATCGCGCCACACCCCACACGGCCGCCCAGACATTGCTCGCAGTGCTTCTCTGACCACGACTTTATCGTAACTGCCGCCATTGTGCCATCTGCCGATCCGCGAGCGCGACCTCTGTCGTGCCCACGCCCCCAGGCCAACGAGTCAGACCCGACCTCGGTCCCGAATTTCGTCTTGCCTCCGTTGGGGAACTGCGCCGGCAACCTCTCCGACAATCTCCAGATCCTGCTTCAGAGAACCCATCGCCCGCCCGCAAGCCGTTCCACAAGGCCGCCAGCTCATCACCTCATTCACCACGCTCCTTGCTGACGGTGCGCCACTACGGTATCCGGCATACAAACGCCTGGCACCTGCAGCCTTCGATATTGCCTCGCCAACCCGACAAAGCGTGCGCCCTCGCCGTCACCTGCTCGGCCAGCAACATCGCTGCCCAGACCGACGGCACGGCCAAAGCAAGCCCCGGAAAGAGCTAGAGCCTATCCGAGCCTAGGTTTCCACACCCATACCCCCAGTCGTCTGCGCGGCGGAGAGAGCACAACCTCTTCCTGACGACGACATCAGTCGAGAGTGGCCGCGATCATATCCGGGGAGACTTTGTTTTTCTGAAGTTGTCTTTTGTTTTTCCTTTCGTGCTCTTTCTGTACTACCGATTTCCGCTTGCCGTAAGCCCGAAGGAAGCTCTACGGACAACCCTGTCGTGTGCCGTGCATCAACAGCTACCCGCGCTCTTACGAACGAGACGTCTCGTTCGATCTAGGAGAGAGCAAGACATACGTTCAAAAGTCACATTACAAGAACAAACAAGCAAGGATGTGGGGACGCGGAGGCGCAGGTAATATCCAGCAGGCCGCAGAGGCCAACAAGCAGCGCGCATCGGAGGTGAGTCCTGTCCTAAGCGCCCGGCTTCTCTCCCCGTTTCCCATTCCTATTCTCGTCTGTCTGTCTTTGTGTGGCGCTTGGTCCCTCTGGTATACTCGACCTGCGTGGCTGTGCGACGCTGGTGTGAGCTGTCAGACGGACGAGCCAAGACCCGCGCCTAGCTATTGCCCACGTTTCTTGTCATCGACGTGGGCCTGTCATGTATTGGGGCTGTTGTGCACACCGCGGTGGGTCGGACAGCGCTACAAGCGTTGAGGGACATTGAAGGTCTTGCCGCCGGCGGGGGGGACGTCACAGGCCTCTCTAGTCAGCACAGCCGAGTTACCTCTTCCGTCCATCGAAGTCGCACAGAGACTTAGCTTGTACACTCACCCTCGGACCAACCACAACCCCCGCCGGCTCGCTCTCCCACTCGACCCAATCACCTCGCTTCCTTCTTGCCGAAGAACAAACAAGGCTAACCCCATCCAACCTCCTCCCACACACAGACCCAAGACCTCGAAGCCGCCAACCCAACCACATCAGCAGCCACGGACGACTCTGCCGCCGCCGCCAACACCGCCGCGGCGTCACAGGAATACGCGCACATGGGCCGCGGCGGCGCGGGCAACTTCTACTCCCCCGCCGCCCTCAGCTCCACCGGCACCTTCGTCAACGACCCCACCACCGCCAGCACGACCAACCCGTCCTTCTCCACCGCCGAGCCCCCGCCCGCGCCCCTCTCCAACCTAGACTCCAGCTCCAACTGGTGGAACACGGCCAAAACGTCGTCGTCGTCGTCCTCCCCCACCACGACCACCACCCCATCCGCTCCCACCTCGAACTCGACCACCACCACCGGGACCTCCTCCACCACCTCCTCCGTCCCCGTCGCCCGCACCGGCCGCGGCGGCGCCGGCAACTACGTCTGGGGCACCGCCGACGTGAGCGAGCGGCGCGCGGAGCAGATCCGGCGCGAGTGGGGCGAGCTGCGCGAGCGCGAGCGCGGCGTCCGCAAAAAGGTGGCCGAGGACGTGGAGCTGGCGGTGCCGAAGCCGCCGTCGGCGGTGCTGGGCGGGCCGGGCCGCGGGACGAATGGCGGGGTGGGGAGGGGGGAGTGGGAGTGAGTGGGAGTGACTAGTGAGTTTTGGGTGGGTGCTGTGTATGTATGTCGAGTAGGTGGTTGGTTGGTGGTGATTGGTGGTGATTGGTGGTGGTTGGTAATTGATGGGTGTAGCAGGCAAGGGGTGGTAGGGAGGTAGGTAGGTAGGTAGGTAGGTAGGTAGCAGTAGACAAAAAAGTACGGTGGCCGGTGAGAAGTGACTAGAGTAGATGAAGTCAGGTCGTTTACCGGGCTGGGAGAGAAGAACCTAGTGAAGGTGGTTTTTTTTTTTTTTTTGGTGTCAGGTTAAAGTTTTAGATGAGGCTAGGAAGAGACGGTTGGCTGAGATGGTAGACTCTTTTGGCATGTCGGTCTCTGATGCCTCTCCAGACACGATAGTGCCGAAGGGCCGGCTGGCAGCTGTATGTTTGGACGCGGGGGGTTCAGAGTGCCGGCCATGTAGAAACGCATCGTCCAACGTCACGCAACAATCGAGAAAAACCCACGTGTTTGGTTCGTATTGATGTTTTCGATTTCTCCGTCTATATGGGAGCCACCATCCACATCAACCGTGCGCCCGTGTTTTCCCACTCAGATCCAGCCAGACCGTTTTTTTCATGTCCCTTTTCCCACTTTTTCCTCACTGCAAAGCACACCACATGTCCCCGATTTCACTTCATGCCCGAAATCCCGATCCGATTTCCCGTCTCATGAAACTCAAGCGAGCCGTATCGGGGCCATACATTTTGTCTTGCAGCGTGATGTTTGCAGCACATCTTTTTGGGGGGGTATGTGCAAGAATGAAAAAGATTTGGGGGCAGCACATTTACTGCTCGGTCTGGAAGTAGTTGAGGAGGATGTTGCGCTCCTGAGACTCCTCACCCCAGTCCTTGACGACGACGCAAGAGCAGTTGACGACCTTGCGGGCGTTGCCCTCACGGTCAATCTGGCCTGTAAAAAACAAGAACAGTCAGCAACCGGACAAACACACAACAACAACAAAAGGGCGAAAAGAGAGAGTGGAAAAACGTACAGAGACCGGCCCACTCGCCGAGCTGCTTGCCATCGGGAACCTTGATGAGGGGGATCTTGTGCTCGGAGCAGAGGGCGACGACGAGCTTCTTGTAGGCCTCCTCCTCGCACGCCTCGTTGAGGACGCACATGTGGGCCTGGCGGCGGTCGAGGGCCTTGGAGGCCTCGCGCAGACCGCGGGCGAGGCCGTCGTGGATGAGGGCCAGCTTCAGGACGCCCTTGAGGGCGTCGAGAACCGACATCTGGCCGGAGGAGGCATCGGCCGAAACCTCGACCTCCTGCTGCTCAACGGGGGAAGTGGGCTCTTCTCCGTCCGACTGCATTGAAGACGTCGCGTTAGCATTTGCGGTGTCCGGGCAGACGTCTTTGTTCCAGTCGGCATCTCATTGCTCGTGAGGCGCGACGATGATGTGTCGGTGACGAGGCTGAGGCTCGTAACGAGGCGGTTGGCAGGTGGGAGGGGCTGCGGGTTGAGGTAGCTGACAACCTCATTGCGAGGCTGTCCTGGGACGCGGGAGCTCCTTACCATTGTGACTAGATGGTGGATGTGATGTCGGGTGTTCCTCGAAGAGATGCGACGGAGACTTGTGGGTTGTCGTTCGTTGGTGGGTTGCGAGCGGGCGAAAAGTTTCCCGATAGTCGATTTTGCGGATCGAGCCCAACCTCTCTGTGCCGTGAAGCGAGTCGGCCCGGGTCTTGGCGGCCAGCGGAGACTCGGCCCTGCACGTGATCACGCAACTCGCGCCTCAACCACTTCACGCGCTCAAACGTCCGTCTTGCGCCCTGACCACAGACAGACAGCACGCCTTAAGTCGATCTACACGCCAAGGTCGGTTGCTCGATTCAATATATGAAGTTCTCTTATTACACCGTGATAGCCACAGTGCACGTAGGAAAAAGCAATCTGAACGCTGCCATTCAATCGCAGCTATCGGATTCTCCTGTGTCAATGACACATCATCCAAGAACCGTCCCTCCTACACGCCTTGCCGATTTCCAAATCCCCTGCTAATGGAAAGGAAATTATTGAACCGAGAAAGCAAATGGCCGTCCCAACTGTGTCTTGCCGCCTTGCGATAACTCCACCACGCTCCACTCGAAAAAGCCTGATAGCCCGCCGGGGAAGCACATCTAAAGCTGAAAAAAGGAAAGAAAGAGCAGGCTGGTCTTGAGCGGTGACGGAATGGAAGCGTCAGAGCGCTATGCTTGAAAAGAGTAGGAAATACCAAGCCGCTGAACGCTATCATAGGAAGCAAAAAGGAAAAGGAGCAAATGAAAACTTTCCGGGGGCTGTATCGAGATATTTTCGCTCCCAAACGCCGATTGAAAACACACAAATGAGACGTAGGCGTCGCTGTACAGGGGCTTTCAGTGCCCGTGTCAAGGGTATGGTACGGTAATGGAAGATATCCCGGGAACAGAAATGATACTAAGGAAAGGCCGCGCAGTGCTGGAAAGATTAAAGAATATAAAAGGTGGTGACATGGGAAATCCGGCGGATTGGGCGTTCGTTACATGACCACACAGCAGCAAGCGCTCTTCTTAGGCTTGCCCTCTTCCTTCTCGTCGGGATCGGGCATCCTGATGGTTTCCGGCTTGGGGCTGTGCTGGGCCGTAACGGTGGTAGTAATGTTGGGTAAAACAGGCGAGGTGGGAATGCTGGGAGTGATCTTGTACCCTGCGTTCTCCTTTGTGCCTGTCTGAGGTCTTCCGTTCTGCTCGACCTTCGGGGAAGCGTTCAAGGGCCAGTTGGAGCTCGGCTCTACGGCCTTCTGCACCACTTCCTCCTCCTTCTTCTCCTCCTTCCTGTCCTCCATCCTGTCCTCTCTCTTCTCCTCGGGCCTCGGCTGGACTTGCTGGACTTCCAAGGACTCGTAGTGCTCCGCTTCAGGGTCCTGAAGTACAGGGGACATGGAGCCAGTAGAACGGCGATGTTGTGAGTAGTCGTACTCGTTGAGCTGTCTGAAGTCTTTGTCGTAAATAGTCCCAACCTTGCCTTCCTTCTCCCACTGCTCCTGTGCCATACGCTTTGCATGCGTTGGAAGCATCTGTTGCTCCGGAGGCAACCGAGGATCCGGCTTGTACATGGTCGCAATCCAGGGCGCCTCTCCCTCCGGGCGAGCGGTTGTCGGGCGTGAGGCGGTGCGTGGCCGGCCGTTGTTGTTGGTACCAGAGTTCGTTCTCGACTTGGTTTGGGTCTGCGAGCCAGTGCGTGGCTTGCTCTGCGTCCTCTTTCCTGAGGCCGGCACTTTGCTCGAAGGCATCTTGGCCTTGTTCGGAGATCCGTTTTTGGGCGAGGCCTTCTTAGAATCGACGTCCCCGTTATTCGAGCTTCCCTGATCGGACACATCGTCCAGAAGCACCTGGCTTCCAATACTGCCACCCCTCCTCCGTCGGTAAGCAATGCCGTCAGGTCCCGACGTGGCACCCAACACCTGACTTCCACTCCGGCTGCGCGGCAGCGGTGCTTCTCTTTCGACAGCCTCGGCTGGGATCGGCGCTGGAGTATGCTTGGGGATAGGGATCCTCGAAGTGCCGGGCCTGGGAGGGTCCTTCCTTGTTGAATGGTTCTCTCTCTCAACGCTGCTTTCCTCACGGTAGCGCCAGTCGGTGACAACATTGGAATGTCGGTAATCTTCCGGCTCGTCCTCGGCAGGAATGGGGGATACCATACGTGTCTTTGGCTCGTCGCCAGAGAAGTGACTCAAGCCATCCCTGCTGGTGGAGGTGTCGCCCCTCTTGCGGGATGTGGCCCTCGACCTGCTGCTGTCTCTGCTAGTCGACCTTCCGCCGTTGCGAGGGATGAACCCCGCTTCTTCCAGCTCATGGCGCTCAATCTGAGCGAGCTTGTCGCGGTGGATCCAGTACGACTGGTCACGCACGGTGGCGTCCTTCTCGTTCGAGTGTGCGCCGTTCGAGACCTTCCGCTTGTCTCCGTTCCTCTGCATGTCGAGCAGACTGTCCGCCTCGTTCTGGCCACTCGGCTTTCTGGCTTGGACGTCGAATCGGCTGGGTACAAAATGAGCGTCAACATGCCCCGACTTGTTGGAGCGGGCCGAGTCAAAGGTGTTGGTGCGGTGCTGGGCGGGCCGGGGGAAACCGTTTGGTTGACCACTGAGCGGTTGGCGGGGTGAGTAGGTCTTGCCGGCGAGATCGTTAGAAATGTAATGATCGAAGGTCACGTTCTGGTGGGACCTATGACGTTAGTGCGACTAGTTTCTTGGGACTGTACAGGCATCGCCAGCGGGACCCTGAGCGGATGCTAGAGCTAGTGCGCAGGACAGAACCAGCGCTCGAGGAGAGGCAGGGCCGCCTGCTCAGGCGGTTGAGATGAGGAAGGGCACGCACCTCGGGGCTTATAGGGACGGCGAAGTCCCAGGAGCTGCGTTCGCCATGCGCGGATGCGGGAGGCGTGATGGTGGTGACGGTCTGCGCGTGAGACACCATCGCCATGCGAGGGGTGGGGGTGCCGCTCAGCGGTGGCGGGCTCGCTGCAAGAGAGGGAGAGAGCGGAGGAGGGAGAGTTGAGGCGGAGCGCGACAAGCGCAAAGGGCGACAGGGATGTGGTCCCGGGTGGTTTCGTCGGCGGCGCCACAGCGAGAAGGAAGCTGAGTCCACTCAGGTGCCCACTTGGGCAGTCACGCTATGCGTTATGATGCTACAGGCACCGCTGTGCTCGAGGGGCTAGAGAGACAGCGGGACGGGCGAGGGTGGGTGTGGGCGGCGCATCGGCTCGGGGGGGAGCGCAGCGAAATTGCAGCTGAGGCGGGCGGCACGGCGGATATGAAGGCCAGATGACGTCCGGAACGTGCGCGCGTCGGACCGAGGGGGCTGGTGCGGGCTCTGCAGACAGCGCAGGGCTGAGGCTCGCGGTCGCAGGCGGCGGAGGAGCGGCGAGCGGAGGGCAATGGCGGCGCGAGCATGCGGTGCAGCATGAGGCGGCGGGCTTGTTATTGGGAGAGCATCTCGTCTGGGCCAGCCATTCAACACCCCTGCCCCGTCCCTCTAACGCCCGACGGCGGGGCCTGCAGCCGAGACGTGCGGGCGCATAACGGCCAGCTATTGGCGACCGCGGCGTTTTTAATTTCTCGCTCTACATTGTTCTGCTCTTGCTCTTCATTTTTCGCTGCCAGGGGCCGCTCCAGGCTCCGCTCCAGGCTCTGCCGCGCCGCAGACCATCGGCCGCTGCGTCGCCGTGACAGGCGCCTCTGCCTAGCTCGCGCCGCCATGCAGCCGTGGGTGGTGGATGGCGGCTGCGTGATCCGCCGGGGATCGTCGCGTCGCGTCGCTCGTGCAGTCGAGGCCAACGAATGGCTGCCCGCCGCTGCTGAGCCCCGGCGACTGCCCGCCAAACCGACCCGCGTCCCTCACCGTCTCTCCGCCAACCCAGCGCGACGACGCCTCGCGCGCTCGTCCCCACTCCACGTCACCTGCGCCAGACAGATCCGTGCGCCACCGACAGGCTGGCGTTGTGTCGTGTGTGTGGCGGCGCGCCGCTCCCAGGGACCCAGGCTTGCCGTTGCCTTTTATATCTCGTTTGCATGAACGCGCCGGGCCCAATGGTCTGTGAGCCTCTCGCCGCCTGAAAAAGGAACCTCGCACGCCCAGTTCAAGCAGACTGCCCCCGACCCGCGCCCTTCCGCCCACCAGCGCTGCCTTACACGAGCGCCACGGCTGACCGACGCCTGAGCCGCATCAGAGCTGGAACCGCCGTCTCATTCACCGCTAAACCGTCGTCGAGCTCACCGCGCTTGGAGATCAGGAGGAGATAAACGGGGCGGCCTTGCTGCTTCTTTGATTTCCAGAAAAACGACACGGGACCGTGCCTCCATGCAGGCGTGCGTGTGCCAGACTCAGTTGCGACACGGACTCCACCGCTTCCCGAGCTGGTGGCGAGGCTGACGCGAAACCCGGCCATTGAGCGCCAGCACTCAAACAACTCAATCGCCATTGTGCCGAAAGTGGGGTGTCTCAGACACACCTCGTGGTCTCCGCGGGGAACAGCGGCGGGAGCCTGGACGGAGCCGCTACTCTGACGCAGTATCGAACCACTCCTGGGTCTGTGGTGCGAACGTTCCCACCTTCTGTGTTGGCCGATGATCCATGGTCGCGGGCGGGGTTGGCATGTTTGATCAGTGCCTTTGCCACAATACACTTCAGCAGGCATCCTGCTCCAGGACCACCCGAGGGTGCATGCGGAGAGGCTTATCCGTCTCAGCCCATGCAGCTTTGAGCTTAGGACAACAGTGGAACCTAACCTCCTCACTGCCTCGACGACCGGTTGCATCGTGTGGGTTGTTGCCATGTGTGTTCTGCCAGCATGTAGCAGTGGAGAGAGTGTTGTGGCTTTCTATCCTGAAACCATCCGGTATCGCACGTTCAATGCGGTCAGGGGAAGGTAAATATCGACACCCGAGGTTGCGTCTGCTTTGCGGGCTGAAAGTCCTAACACGCTCCTCAACTGTTCTGCCGTACCATGGTGGATCGGATAGAGCCTGCAAAAGGTGAGACGAAAATACGCAGCATCAAGGAATTGCCATTACCGTCGTCTGCACAGCAACGTGGAACTTTTTTTCTTGCCGCAAGCCATTTTCCAGGTCGTCTTTGCCAATCACATCTGGAATCTTCTTCTACTGCGCAACGTCTTTTTGCTGGCTCTCCATCCTCTACATGAGTTATACTCTGGTCATTTAGTGGCCCAGCTTATTCTTTCACGCGTTCTACTAACACTCCAGTGTTGCGCACTGACCCATAATACAACGGATAAGTTTGCTAAATCTCAATCTATGCGGAACGTGCTACCCAGAGATCATATCTACGTGATCGACACTACCCATCGCACTGCGCAAACGGTGCCACGCCTTAAGGCTGACTTTAGCGTTAAGTCTGAGCTGGTCTTCTATAAGACGCTTTCTCCGCATATCTGGTCGATCGTATATCCGAACACAGACGCTTTGCCCTCTGCAAAGAGGAAGAAGGAGAAGGGCCAACAACGGATCCGAGGCATGAGTGATGGCAATTAGGTCTAACAGGTCCGGTTTTTGTTTAGGAGCTTACTCATACGAAATTGGCTTAGCAACAGAAGAGCAAATAGGCCATACATCCGTACGACTAGCTACAGTGCCATCAAATCTCTATGTCTCTCAAGGAACGCCTTTACGCACTCGACGAATCTGTCCAACTCACTCTCGGGCGTCCCCAGAATCAGCGCAATCATCCCACGCCTCGTAATCCAGAAGCCCTCCTCCATCATCTCCATCCAGAAGATGTCCTTCAGATCATCTCTCTCCTCTATCTCGCCCGCCCGCACAATATCCCTGACGCCCTCATCTGTAACATGCAAGCAAAGCACCGTCCCCACCCCAGTAAACGTCGCCTTCGTGCCCGCCGTGACCTCCCTCAGCCTCCTCAAAAACGCCTCCCCAACCCGCATGAACTCCTCCGCCACGTCCTTGGTAAACACCTCCGTCAAAGCCACCAAGCCCGCCCGCATAGCCAACGAATTGTTGTTGAACGTCCCGCTCTGCGCCAACGCCCCCTCCCCCTCCCTCGTCGGATCAAACACGGCCATGACGTCCTCCCTGCCGCCGAACGCGCCAAACGCCAACCCCCCGCCCAGCCACTTCCCAAACGTCGTCAGGTCCGGCTCCAGCTCCAGCCCCGGCTCCCCCTGCAGCCCGCGCCTCCCCATCCGGCTCGTCATCACCTCGTCGAGCACGAACACGGCGCCCGCCTCGCGCGCCGCCTCGCGCGCCGCGAGCAAGAAGTCCTTCCTCCCCGGCACGCACCCCGCCGCCCCCTGCATGCCCTCGACCAGCACCGCCGCCACATCTTCCCCGCCCTTCTCGCGCATCACAACCTCCCTCACCCCCCGCGCGTCGTCATTGAACCGCCCCACGACCCACCGCCCCCGATCCACCGTACTCGGCGTAGCGATCCCGTGCGGAGCCGGAAACGCCAACACCCCGCCGTGGTACCCGCCAGCGAAGACGACGACCTTGGAGCGCCCGGTGTGGGCGCGCGCGGCGGCCAGCGCGTGCAGGTTGGCCTCGGTGCCCGAGGGGCAGAAGCGGGCGCGGGCGAGCCGGAAGCGCGCGCAGAGCGCGTGCGCGAGCGCGGCGTCGTGCCGCGTCGAGGCGCCGAGGCTGAGGCCCGTGTCGTGCAGGGTGGACGTGATGGCGGAGAGGAGGCGCGGGTGCGAGTGTCCGAGGAGGGCGGCGGTGTATTCGGCGGTTAGGTCTGTGTAGCTGGATTGGGGGAAGGGGAGGGGGGTTAGTTGTGGGTGGTGGTGGTGGTGGGGGAAGGGTGGGGAGGATGGGAGGATGGGAGGATGGGAGGGAGGATGGGGTTGAGGGAGGAAAGAAGTGCATACGTGTGGCCGTCTTCGGAGTAGAGTCGGTAGCCTTCGCCGCGGGACATGCTGACGGGGAAGGGCGCGGTGTGGAGGACGGTGCGGGTGTTGCCGCCGGGCATGCTGAGGGCGGCTTCTTTGTGGAGGCGGAGGGAGTTGGGGTTGCGGGCGAGGAAGCGGGCTTTGGCTGCCTCGAGGACGGCGGCGCTGGGGACACTCTTGATTGATGCGGCCATTTTTGATGGAACTTGGGGGGAAAAGGGGGGTTGACGGTTGAGAAGAAGGGGTGGGCTGTTTATATGCGTTGTGATGGAGCAGATAGGGTTGAGTTTCCATTAGACGGCAGGCCGTCACATCCGATTGCTGCTTTCACGGGTCGGTATGTTTCTTGGGCTTATACTGGCTTCCACTTCAGAAATCCTACAAGCAGATGGCATTGAAGGCGAATGAAATCACTGGTACTCGGCGAAGTGTCAAGCTGAGATGGCAACCCAATGGAGCAGGACAAAGTGTCGAGGAAGGTCGTGCTGGGCGCCGGCAGAAGGGGCAGCGCGCCGACATCAGCTCGGCAACGTCTTCCTCCAACAACCGATCACTCGGCCCACTCAACCCTCACATTCACATTGAGATGCATGGACAAGAACATGAGTGGTTACATCAAATTTTCTTCGAGTGCTATCCAAGGTGCCCGCACCGAGACGCCGAATTACCCACCACAACTCCCTGCTGACGCCGGCTAAGAAACAAGGACAGATACGCCTAAACCGTGGCGTGGAGCGGCCGGGGCTTGAAGCGGGTGTTGAACTCGACCTGGCGCACGAACCAGTGGTTCTGCGTCTTCCACTCCTGGCCGGGGTGCTCCAGCTCGAGCTCGAAGCGTCGCAAGAAACTGGGCACCAGCTTGTATATCTCCAGCAGGCTGATGTTCTTGCCGAGACACGTCCTGGACCCGCCGCCGAACTGGAACATGGTCGCCTTCATCTCCCTCAGCTTCTCGCCGCGCGCCTCGATCCAGCGCTCCGGCCGATAGACGTGCGCATCCTCGCCGAAGACCTCGGGCCGCCGGTGCAGCACCCAGGCGTTGCAGCCCACGATGGTGCCGCCCGGCACGAACCGGCCGCACACGGTGATGCCCTGCGGCGGCGCGACGCGCTCGAGCATCAGGCCGGCGGCGGGGTGCATGCGGAACGTCTCCTGCACGACGGCGTCGAGGTAGGGCAGCTTCTGCGCCTCGGCCCACGTCACGGCGCCGTTCTCGCGGTCGACGACGGTGCCGTTGCGCACGGCCTCGTCGAGCTCCTCCATCAGCTTGGCGTACACGCGCGGGTGCTTCAGCAGGTAGTAGAAGGCCGCGCTGAGGCTGATGCCCGTCGTCTCGGACCCCGCGAACACCATGCTGACCGACGCCGCCAGCACCATGCGCTCCGTCATGAACTCCGGGTGGTCGTGCAGCGCGCCCGTGAACTTGCTGAGCAGGTCGGTGCCGCCCGTCCGCTTCGCGCCGTCGACCTGCAGCCCGTGTTGCCGGATCTTGTCCATCTCGTCCGCGCGCTCCGCCTGCCGGCTCAGCGCGAACTTGGCGATGGGGAAGACCTTGCCGATGACGCCGTAGCGCTGGAGCGCCAGCTTGATCGGGTTCTTGTCGATGAGGAGGTCCAGCCACGGCTGCTGCCCGACGACGGCGGCGTAGCTGAGGAACTTGGCCAGGAAGCCGACGATGTTGTCGATGTCCTCGTTCTTCTCGATGTACCCCAGCCGCTTGCTCCACGTGAGCTCGCCGATGACGTCGAATGCGAAGAACTGCAGCCACCGGTTGAAGTTGCACACCTGGCCCGTCGACGCGAAGAGCTTGTCCGTCTGGTCGAGGAAGTAGTTGACGGTCGAGTCCACGAGCGGCTCGTACGACACGAGCGCGCTCATGGCGAAGGCCCCGTTGATGCAGCGTCTGTACTTGGCGTGCCAGTCCTCGTCCTTGGTCGAGAAGAGGGACCAGACACGGTGGCCGCCAGCCGTGGCTTGTTGGATGGGATAGAAGTCGGACTGCCTCGTTGTAAGCCTCCCGTTCGACGCACGTGGAAGGGACTGTTCTCACCTTCGTCATGCCCTTGTTCAAGCCATAGATGGTCTTGATCGCCTTCGGGTCCGCAATGGAGATGACGTTCGGACCGAGCCTGACAAAGTCTCCGTACTTCTGGTGGAGGTGGATGTGTGTCTGCTCCGTTTTCCGGCCACACACATCGATGAGCCGCCACCAGTCTGTATACGCCGCAAGAGCGGGACCGGGGTACTTGTGCAGGCCTTTGTTGAACTTGTTTCGAAGGATGTGGATGACAAACACCGCGCCGAGCACGGCAGGCCAGTGCTGCACGAGAAAAGGTACGACATCGTTGAGCACCATCGTTGGGGAGTGTCTGGCGTGTTGAAGAGCTCAGATGAAGCTCCTGATGGGGCGGCGCGGGCCATGATATATACACCGGTCGACAGCAATACGATAGCCGTTCAGGAAGCGACGCAAGGGCTGGGATGGACTACCGAGATGCTTGAGCACCAACCATGAAACCTGATAGGCGTCGGCGGTGGAAGGGCGGCTGAGCACGCAGGAGGTGGTTCGGCAGTTGACGGTCGGTCATAAGCGCCAGCTGCATGACTTCGTAGTCGAGGCTGTGGCGCCGCTCGGTAACCAAGGCTTGCCAGAAGCCGCAGCTCAGCATGTGCTCGCTGATTTGTGGAGCAGCAGGGTGCATGGGTACCCCACACCTGCGAATTCGATCATGGGGAACGCGGGGACACATCCGGGTGCCGCCGCACAGATCTGGCGCACACTTCCCCTTTTCTCCTTAGGCCGGCCCGGCCTGGCCTTGCTGCTTCCTGACATCACTCAACCTTCTCGTAGACGCCATCAGCAGCGTCGACTGCTTGTGAGGACACTTGGAGCCATGACTATCTGTGTTTTGTCGCCAATTTCATGGCCCGCACAGCCTCTTGCGCACTCCCGAACGCATCTGCCGGTCTCCACTGACGATGATGTAGCTTAAGTGCCTGAACGTGGTCGTTGCTGGCTGCTGACTCACCGACTTCGGCAGTTGAGAGTCGGCTATGAGAAAGACACCAACACATCACCAGCAACATGCACGATCCATGATTCCCGATCAGCCGACGTCCTCCGAGCTATCAATACTAACTTTGTGTTTATAATCAATACGCACTCTTTCTTTTTCAAAAAGGAAAAAAGACCCCTCGGCCTGTTGTCCTGTAACAAAGGCTGGCGTTACCTCAAGTCTGCTCATTATCAACACCTGTCATTAGCTTCGCGGCCAAATTCAGGCCGGTTAGCCTCCGAGCTTAGTCTGTCTCGTGCCTCAGAGATATCATGTGCCTGCACTAATGCTGCCGCGATGCTTTCTTGCTTCAATATCACGGATATTTCGGATAGCCGCCGGTGCCAATCAGCGCCGCAAGTTGTGTGGATTCAATGTCGATGGTTCATGCAGTAAAGTCACTGGGCCCACAGTTGCCGTCTGTAGCGCCTGGGATAACACCACCCTTGCGTCATCCCCATTCCGTGCTTATCGAAGGCCATGTGAGAACTGTGCAGTGAGCCAGCGTGCACAAAGTCAAGATGTGCGGGTTCCTTTCGGAATACATCCCGCCCGCTGCTGCTGCTGCAGTTGATGTGTCTTCTGGGTAGACGGCAGCATGGAAGTGAGGCGCGGTGAAGTGAGCTGGTGTGAACTGTGAAGTCTGCTTCATCCACCTCGCGTCTCTTGCTCGGATTGTCAATCCAAAGAAGGTCCTTCTTCCTCAAGCCTCCACGCATGGTGAAGTGTCTCAACGAAAAAAGAGGGTGTTCGCATCAGCCCGAGACAGTGCAATACAGGCGACACTGTGGTCAATGACGGTAAGCGGAGCTCAGAGGCCATCGACCTGGTTCCAAAAACTAGTTTAATCAAGAGAAATGCCCCCGTAGGGGCGTTCTAGAGATTAAACTAAAAAGAACAGATACTACACTTGATCTAAGCCAAAAGGCAAAGAGAGCTGAAGAAGAAAAGAAGACTCCTGGGTGAAGAGAGGCGGGGTATTTATGGGATTGGGGGTGCGGAGGGAGCTGAACGGCATGGGGCCAGTCTGGGAGCTCGTGGAAAGTGCGCATGCAGGGTTGAGTGCCGTGATCGCACAAATAAGCGGCTGACTGCATCATGCGGTGCAGTTGTTGTTGTTGCGTGGAAGGCGCTTGTGCCCTTTCATGCAGGGTCCATTCACATGAAAGACCTCATGGGGAGCGCACAACAGATGTTTGGGCAGGCACGTCCCATATTCAGAAGTGTGCATGTGATGGCAATGAGGGCAGACGTTTGATCGGGAGGCTGTGAGGTCTGAATTGATTTACCAAAGCGAAGAGAAGAACATTTCCATGGAGAGCAATGACTGTTGTGGGTGTAAGGGCCAGTTCAGATATTGTTCTGCCACTCGAAAAAGATACCACCTCATTACAATGAAGTTGTGCTTCATCTTCAATAATCGACTACATGGTTGTGAAGGGTCTTTGGAGAGTTTCAGCAGGCCCGAGAATACATGAATTCGCAACAACGACCACGAAACAGTGACCCTCGAATGGTTTCGTTCAAGTGTTCATGAGCAACAAGGACAGCGAAGCGAAAAGCATAGGTACCGAACAAGATTCCTACTCATGGACCCCTGGCTTGCCGCCTTATCGATAAGCAAACCCCCGGACGATCCAAAAAATTCACCCCAACCCCGCGATACTCTTGCACCTCCACACGCCGCCAAATACGAAAACCTCCATCCAATCCCACAGCCAAGCAATCCCTCACCACCACCACGATGACCGCCACCGACGACGACCAGCACGACCAGCACGACCAGCACCACCACCTCCACCTCCACCACCACCACGACCACTCCCACGACCAGCACCACGCCCCCGCCCACCTCGACCCCTCCGCCCTCGGCACCAAAGCCTACTGGGACGCGTGCTACGAGCGCGAAATCGCCAACCACGCCGAGCGGCCCCACGACGAAGGCACCGTCTGGTTCGCCGACGCGGGCGCCGAGGAGCGCACGCTCGCGCACCTCGACCGCCTCGCCGACGACTGGCGCCTCGTCAAGGGCGACGACGGCGGGTTCGAAGAGGAAAACAGTGCCGACGCCGCGCGCGACTGCACCAGCTTCTGCGACTTGGGCACGGGGAACGGGCACCTCTTGTTCGCGCTGAGGGACGAGGGGTGGAGGGGTAGGATGGTGGGCGTGGATTATAGCGCGTTGAGCGTGGAGTTGGCGAGGAGGATTGCGGTGGAGAGGGCGAGGGCGGAGGGTGGGGATGGGGATGGGGATGGGGATGGAGGGGAAGACGGGGGGAAGGTGGCGGCGGCGGCGGCGGATGTAAGGTTTGAGGTGTGGGATATTTTGGGGGAGGAGCCGGGGGCCGAGTGGCTGCAGGGCGGGTTCGACGTCGTGCTGGACAAGGGCACGTTCGATGCCATCAGCCTGAGCGCCGAAACGGATGCGCAGGGCAGGCGTGTCTTCGAGAGCTACAGGGAGAAGGTTGAGCCGCTGATCAAGCCGGGCGGGTTGCTGCTGGTCACGAGCTGCAATTGGACGGCCGACGAGCTGAAGGCTTGGTTCGTGGTGGAGGGGGGCTTGCTGGAGTACGAGGATAAGATCAAGTATCCCAGCTTCACCTTTGGCGGCAGGACGGGCTCCAAGGTGTGCACCCTGTGCTTTAAGAAGAAGAGTGATGCCTCGGCATGAAGAGTCGCTGTAAGGATTGAGATGGCAATACGAGGGGCCCTATCCACTACTGCTTGCGCTTTAGCCGAGCAACAACAAGCCACTTGTTCCTCTCCCCGTGGTCCTCCCTCCCTCCGTCTCGCTCAGACGCCCACTCCCTCCGCCTCGCCTCGGCATCCATTTCATAGATATCGTCAATCTCCAGGCCTTCTTCCACGACTGTCACAAAGAACGGCGCCATCATGGCCCGCCCGGTATGGAAGCCTGCTATCACGAACACCCGTGCCCGCGGATCTGGCGACAAAAAGTGCACCATCGACTTTGCCAGGCTGCGGTGCTCATGAGGCATCCAGAGGCAGTCTGCTGCCAAGATTCTGCTAAAGCCGCCAGCATTGGCCACTGCAAACGCAGAGTCCACGTCTCCCCACAGATGACCTTGGACCGAGACCTTGGACCTCAGCTTTTCCGGAACGTTTCTCTTCACGTTCTGCTCGATGTTCTCCAGGATCTCCGGGGCTGGGTAATCCGAGATGACGACCTGCGTTGAAACCGTCACATTGTTAGCATAGGTCCTCCAATGGAATACTGCAGGAAAAAAAAGAGGCAGCACTCACTTCTTCCGCACCGACGAGCGTGCTCACGATTCCCGCGAGCCCCACACCTATGATGCTCAAAAAGACGATGCCATCAGCGCTCCCGGCCCATTTACGAAAGGGAGAGAAAAAAAGATGATCCCCAGAACGGGCAGAAGAAGAAGAAGAAATCCGCCACCATTCACGCCTCACGACAGGATGCACTCATAATATTTTCACCCACCTGCCCCGAGCTCCAAGACCCTCTCCCCCTCGACCCGCCAACACCCCTCCTCACCCTCATCAACCCACCACTCCTTCTCCCCGCCATCCAACCGCCACTCCACCCCCGCCAACTCCTTTTCCTTCTCCTTCTCCCTCCTCCCCCCCTCTCCACCCCGTCGTCCACCCCCACCATCAACCGCCGCCTCCGCCGCCTCCGCCTCCCCCACCGCCTCTTCCCCCTCCGCCCCCGGCCTCCCCCCACACAGCTCCCCCATCAAAACCCCCGCGTTCCACAGGTAGTGCGCAAACTTGGTGCGCTCCGCCTCGCCGCGCGGGTCCGCCACGCCCAGCTCGACGCCGCGGTCCAGCCGCCGCGACAGGTACGTGATGAGGCAGCCGGGGTCGCCGTGCTGGTTGCGCAGGTCGTCGGTGAAGATGGCGCCGAGCGCCGACGCGAAGACGTCTTCCGGGTCTTCTTGTTGGTCTTGTTCTTCGTCTGATTTGGTGGTGCGGCGGGGCGTGATGCGGAGGAGGTTGGGGAGCATGGTTGGTGGTGTTGGTGGTGGTGGTTTTTTTTTTTTTCTTTGATGGTTCGGGGCGGGAGCGGGAGCGGGGGTGGATGGTTTTTGGTGGTGGCGGTGCCGTTATTTTTTTTTTGGTGTGTGTTTGTGAGGCGTGAGGTTCGGACGGGGGGGTTGTTTGGCTTTCGTTTCTCGTGTGTGCGTGTGTGACGCACGCTGGCGGGAGGTGGCGTGGCGTTGCGTTCTCTTTGGTTTGCGGTCGATTGTGTGTTGAGATTGGACGACGAGCTGGAAAGGTAGGTGAGTCAGTACCGCGATGCTGCTGCTTGCTTCCGGTGGTAGCGGCGTGGTTGGATCCAGTAAAGGCCACGGCTGGAAGTCCGTAGTGACGACGGCGGCGGCGGTGATGCGGCGGCGGCGGACGCCTTGTGAGAAATAAGGCGGTGTGTTGGACCAGGATCCGTCTCGCTGCCGAATCACCGCCTGACCGGGGATCCACACGGTCTCGCAATCGCGAAGGGGCCAAATATTTACAGAGAAGGGCCAGCCCGCCGAAGAGAAGGTGCGATGAAGGTGTCGTGCGGAAAGCCAAGACTATTTTGTGAGTGCCCCGCGTCATGGCCGCGGAGCTCTTCCGCCATGCGCGGCGCCAAGCCACCGCTCCATGTCCGCTCTGCCCGCATCTCCGCTCTCAGCTCACATTAGGTATGACCGTCACAAGTAGTCCAAGGATTGGAGAACCTTATATTCGACGCGATCGCCTCGCTTATTCTCGCAACATCTATCTGTGCTTCCCTACTTTCACGCCTTGGCTGTGCTCGAGAAAAAAAAACCCACCCCCCTATTCAAACATGATGACTGCCACCCCGGCCCTGGCAGCACCGTGTTGTCAATGCAAGGCAGAAATCCGTAGTATCCACCGTCTATCGTCCCGACCCCATTCCCGACCCAGAACACGACCCTACCCCTCTCGGGCTCCTTGTGTCTATATGTCGCGGTAGCGACCCCCATTTGGCACCTCCGTCTCAACCATCTCCAGCCCGCTCAAACTCGGGTACCTCTTGCTGAAATTCGCCTCCCAGTCTTCGGTGTTGATGCCCAAGCCATTGTCCAGGCCCGTGGCGCCTTCAGCCGGACGGCCTCCGCGCGAGGGGGGCTTCTGGTGTTGGGGCGATGGAGGGAAGTTGTTCGAATTAGGAGACTCAAACTGCCCACCCGTGCGCAACGCCTTTGGCTTCGGTGGCGCTGGAGGCGGCTTGTTCCCCTGCGGCAACGACGGGGAGCCGGAAGCCGTGGATGCTGGCGGTTGGCCTGTCGAAGAAGACTGTTGGGGCCGCGCAGGTCGATACGTCAGCTCTGACTGTGGCGCTCCGGACGGAAGGGAAGGCAGCTTCTTGGCGACAGGCGGTGGTGGCTTCCCCTTCTCCGCCGCCGACTCTGTGTAACGGCCATAGCCCTCCGCAGTCCGCTTCTTCGGGGAAGTCTGTGTGTTGTCCTGCAGCAAATTCTTGACACGGTCTTGAATCGTCGAAGCTTTCGAAGGACCACCGCCGCCAGGCTTGCCCTTGCCGCCTTCACCCTGTTCTTCAATACGCTTGCGATATTCAGCAGCTGCCTCCGCCACGCGCTTCTCCTCTTGCGATAGTCTCCGGCGCTCGAGCTCCCGACGAACTTCAGCGGGCAGGTCTTGTGTCTCATCAATGGCAGTCTCGTCGTCGCTTCGCTCTCCCGTGACCTCAGAGCCTGCAATCGGCGTGAGTTGCTGATTGTTCATGTCAATGTCGGGGCTAGGCGTGCGTTGTTGCTCTCGTCGGTCCGTGTTGTTTTCGAATCGACGGAAGGCGTCTCCGAACTTTCCGGCAAGGATGTTCTTAGTATTGGACAGCGAAGGCAGGCTGGATCTCTTGGAGTGCCTGCTTGCGTTGCTGCCCGTGCGGCGATGCACGCTCTTTCTAGACCCATCATCGCCTTCCAACGCTCGCAGGAAATCAACGTTTGACGCGATGTTCATCTCTTCTAACTCAGCATCTATCGCAGGAGCAGATTTCACCCTGTTGAGCTCCGATTCCGTGTCAATCAGGTTAGTGACTCTGTCACCCTTCCGTGAGGCCTCGCGATCACGCAAGAAATCCAAGTTGGATTCCACGTGCACACTCGAAGGCCTCGCTCTCGAATTGGCTGACTTCGATCGGCTGATGGGATCCGTGAGATCCATGCCCGACGGCCTCGATCCTTCCAAGGAAGGCCTGGATGATGCAGGCGACTGTGGAAGCTGTAAAGTCGCTGTCTGTGACTTGGATCGATGCATGTCCAGATAATTGGGGCGATGTGGCGCAGGCGGGCCCGGCTCGGGCTTCAGTAGTGATGGTGTCGAGCGTCGGTCGTCTTCCGAGGTCCTCGGCTGGCTCATCGCTCTGGTATGGCTTGACTGTTGCGGTACCCGCCAAATAGGACGTTGGCTGACCTCTGGATACTTGGGAGGCTCGTACTTTGCAGGCTCAGGCTTTAGAGCCGGTGAAGCAGGAGGCGAGGTCTGGATACCAGTAGAGATCATTGAAGGGCGCTGCGGCTGGGGCTGGTGGATCTGAGAGCCTTGGGTTGGCCTAGCCTCTGACCTTAGACTCGGAGACATGGCCTGAGCTGATCTCAACGAATCTGACCTGGCTGGTATCGCAGGAGAAGCTGCCGATGTTGGCGGATCCCTCTTCGGCTGGTGATGACTCGGAATTGCAAACGCCTCCTCCGCCAACGCTTCCGCGACGCGCTTTTGAACGGCCTCTGCCTTGGGTTCCACAGGGGAGTCGCTGGAAAACTGAAACTTCCCGCCCCGGTCATGAAGCAGCGAGAACTCGTCCAGGGACGGAAATCTTTGGGCCAATTCGTCGGCGGCGGCGGCCCTCACGGGCGCCGAGTTAGAATCCAAAGCCGCGAAAGGGTCGTTTGCACCACCCGTACCTCTCATAGGAGAGGGACTGTGGTGAGCCGCAGTGCTTTGCTGAGCCGGCGCGGTTGGCCTTCCACGCCGCATGGGTTTGATATCTGGCAGAACTTGAACCTGTTGCACAGGCGCAGCCTTGGAAATTCCGATTGTGGGCCCCGGAGATGGACCGTTGGGATCAGGCGACGGGAGCTGTTGGTTCTTGCGTGTCTCGGATTGAGTCCTATTGGTGTATATCTGCGCATGGTCAGTTTGCAGTCTCGAAGCGGTGGCGGAGAACCCACGTCTTTTATAGGGCAATCCCTGTTGCGCATGGCGCAAACCTCCTTAACCACCAGGTAGATGTTGGGTCGCTGCTGCGGGTGTTCCTTCAACATCCATGCTGTCCAAAAATATTAGCAAGACACGAGAGTACGGTGCTGGGAAAGCATCTACCTATCAGTGTCTTTAAACGGTCTGAGAAAGGAGGGTAATGCGGGAATTTGTAGCTCGCATTCAGAATCGCCATTTGCCCCTGCTCCTCGAACGGCGTCGTGTAATAGCAGAGCTTGTACAGGAGGACGCCCAGCGCCCAGATGTCGCTCTTCTCATCGATGGGCAGCCTCCTGTAGACGTCTACCATTTCCGGACTCCGGTACTGCATTGTGGTATGCCGCTGGATGTCATCCTCGATCAAGCGCCCCTCGGCGGCGTTTGTGGCAGCCGGGCGCGGGGGCGCGGTGGAGCCGAAATCGCAGAGCTTGTATACCCGTGATCCGCCCTCGGTGTTTATCAAGACGTTCTCGACCTTGAGGTCGCGATGCAGCAGCGGGGGCTTCAGGTAGTGCATGCAGGCAACCCCCTCGGCGACGTCGGAGAAGATGTGCAGGATCTCGGGCTCGGTCAAGCGATGCTGGAGGCGGGTGTTCATGAAATCGATCAGACCGCCGCCGGCGCAAAACTCCATGAGCAGGAAGACCTCGTAACCCCCTCCCTTGAGCTGCGAGGCGTGCGAGTCAATGTAGGTGACGATCTTGCGGTGCCCCTTGAGCTTCTTCATGGTCTCGACCTCGGTGCGCATGTTCGCCAGCGCGTCCTTGTCCGGCACGGCGACGCGCTTGAGGACCGCGGTGTCATGTCCCCCCGCCTTGTTGGGCACCTTGACGACGTAGACATGGGCGAAGCCGCCTTCGGACAGGTATTTCTCGATGACGACGCGGTGGCCGCCGACCTGCACCTTGGTGCCGGAGGCGAAGGTGCCGGGCGGGGCATTGTGGTGGACGGCGTGGTGGGGAGCGTGGAAGGCGCCAGGGCGGGCTACGGTCGAGGGGTGGTATTGAGACGTCATTGGGACGGCGGTGATTTGCCCGGCGGCAAGAGGGAAGGGCCAGGCAGATCAGCGCGGAGACATAGGGCGGCAGCGGTCCGGGGAGAGGGCTGTCGCGGGCAACACAGCTGCAGCGCCGCGAGGGTTGGCTTGGGAGCTGGGTGTTGCGTCCGGGACTGAGGCGGCAGGGCAGCCACTGGAGGTGCTTGGGAACCGTTGGATCTCGGCGACGATCGCCCGCTCGAGGACCAGCAGCACGCCCAAGCCCGTCCGCACCCAATCAGCCTTGGCCACTGAAAAGGGGCTCCGGCCACAGGAGCGGGTGCGCAGGCAACATGGCCCGGCAGCGGGACGACTGCTTGACACTTGACCGACAGACAGACCGCCCTTGGGGAGATCTGGTCGGCGTGCCGCTGCAGCTGGTGCGGCGCGGGCCCGTCATGCGCTGCGCCGCCCGCCATTCGCAGCGCCCAGCTGCGCATGCTGCGCATGCCACCGCCTAACACAGTACGACCTGCCCCGCTGCCGCCCGCACGCTGGCCGCGCAGTGGAGACGCCCACCGGGTCACTCGGTCACTCGTCCACGCCGCCACACGTGCCCGGCATCGCCATCCGACAGCTGCGCCGCCGCGACACCGCTGGGACCCGGCAGCCGGCGCCGGTGCTAAGCCCTACTGTCGCTCCTACCCTTGTGCGGCGTGCAGCGGCCATCGACTGCCGCAGCGCCTGGGGCCCAGGGAGCAGCTTTCGCGCGCCCGACGTGAGACAGCTCCGCATTCCGCCTCCTGTGTCTGTGTCTGACAGCGCATACCTCGACACGCTCGCGCGCTGCGTCCGAACGGACCCAACCGCGGCGCGTCTGGACAGTGCTGTGGTGGTCTGTTGTCTGTTGCAGGAGCTTGCATGGGGGCAGCTCGAAACCAAACAGACATGCACGGCTAGGGTCCAGCAGTCGGAGCCCGGAGACATTACCACAAACAGCAATCCAGCAGTGCGTGGCATCGAATGCAGCACACAACGCTCTCGTGCAAGTGGTGCAGAAGGATGCTGCCGTTCCTGCAGGCAATCGCGCGTTTGTCTGTGGGGAAACGGCAAAGAGTGCGGAGATCAGAGGCTCCAGCCCGCCATGGATCTGGCTGGCAGGCAGATGAGAAGTTTACGACGCAAGGTCGGCGCGGGTGATACGAAACCAGCCTGTGTATAACGCACGGAGGCAGCTCCCGCTCCATTGCTCGTCAATGGCGCCGGAAGAGGCAACTTTCAAGTCAAGCACTAGGTTCCTCTCCGCCGCTGCAGAACTCGGGCTGGGGGCGGCGGCTGACGTATTGTGGAGGCTTTGCTTTTCCCTTCTACTATGAGCGATGACGACGAGGGCGAAGCGCACACCGCAGATAAAAGCAATAAAGCAAGTTTGGGAGTGCGTCGGAGGAAGCTCGTACGAGGCAGGGCAGCTAGAAGGCGCGGAGATATGTGCTAGAAGACGAGGCTATCGTGGAGCGGCGACGGATCGAGACGAGCGGCGTTGGGCGCCCAGAACGCCACGCTGGGCAAGCGCGGCAGGACTGAAGGAGTGTAATGTGACGACGAGAGCGAGGCCGGCCGCGGGCCTCAGAGGGCGGGCAGCGGGCAGCGGGCAGCGGGCGGGTGAGTTGTCGCGCGCGATCACCTGCCACCTGCTCTGGCCCAGGGCGACCGGATCGAGGTTGCTTTGCTCGGCGCCTGCGCAGCGCCAGTCGGAGCCCAGAGTCAGCGTCGCGGGGATCCCAGCACCATCCAGCCCGCTCAACACCTCTCCTGCGCCTGCAGGACCCGCCCAGCGCAGCCCGTCACTGCCCTCGCAGCTCCCGCGCCGCTCGATTCCATCGTCCACGCCGCCAGGAAACGCCCGTCTGCCCGCCGTTCCCGACCGTGCACGGCCTCGCAGCTAGCGCAGTCCCTGCCACGCCTCAGCCTATGTCACTGGTCCTTCGCGCGTCGCCGTAGACGCTGCATAATAGCCTCCTCCTACCCTCCCCTCCAAACCACTCCCTCCCCTCCGGTCACCGCCCGCAGGCTCCTCCTCCGCAGCAAAGCCCGCCCTCTGCCCTTCGCCGCCGACCACCGCCGCCACACCTGATCCCCTCGCTCCCGCCTGGTCGGGCCTACCCGTCCGAGATCGCCTGCGCTCCCCGGAGAGCACCACTCTGCATCCACACATACCTCCTTCCCACGAGATCACGGCGTGCTCGGTCGCACGCAACCGCCACCCTGGAATCGTTCGCAAGCACTCCGTCCAGCTCGACCCCCACCGGCGGGCGGGCGACTCCCTTGTTCGCGTCCCTCCACCCTGACTCTGGCGCCGCTACCCCCCCACGCGCCCACACAATGACCCGTTCTCGCCGGCAAGAGCGCCTCTCTGGCGGCCGCGCGAGCTCCGAGTCCTCGGCTTCGACGTCGCCCGAGCGCTGCCCCGACGACGACAACGACTCCTTCATGTTGCAGCCCAACGATTCCCAGTCGTCCATCGCTCCTTCCACCTCCGAGGAAGAGACGTATGCCCGCGAGATGGAGGAGAGGTGTCGCCTCTCACCCATCAGCCGGCTTCCCGCTGAGCTCATGATCTCCATATTCGCCAAGCTCTCGTCGCCCGCCGACCTGAAGTCAAGTATGCTCGTATCCAAGGACTGGGCGCGGAATAGTGTAGGCCTGCTGTGGCACCGCCCACAGACCAACAAATGGCCGAGCGTGCACATAGTGGTTCAGGCCGTCAGAAAGGTGGATAGCTATTTTGACTACCAGACTCTGGTCAAGAGACTCAATCTCTCAACCCTCGGTGTCGAGGTCAGCGACGGCACTCTGCAGCCCTTTTCGAGCTGCAAGAGAGTTGAGCGCCTGACTCTGACCAAGTGTGTCAAGCTCACGGACCTCAGTCTTGAGGCCATGTTGGAAGGCAACCGTAGCCTTCTGGCCCTAGATGTAACCGAGTTGGAAAATCTCACGGACCGGACCATGTTCGCCCTCGCGAAGAACTGCTTGAAGCTCCAGGGCCTGAACATCAGCGGATGCAGGAAGATCAGCGATGAGTCTCTGGAAGCCGTTGCTCGGAGCTGCAGGAATGTGAAGAGGGTAAGCTTTTCCATTGCCGTTTGCGGTGACTTGCACTAACCATGCCGGGCAGCTCAAATTCAACCACTGCGCCCAGATCACCGACAACGCTGTCATGGCGTTTGCCAACAACTGCCGCTACATCCTGGAGATAGACCTGGAAAACTGCCGGAACCTGGAAGATGCCTCGGTCACGGCCCTGATTAGAGAGGGCAAACATCTCCGAGAGCTCCGCCTTGCGCACTGCACCCGCATCACGGACCACGCCTTCCTCAACTTGCCGCCGGATTCCACATACGAGAGCCTCCGCATCCTCGATCTAACAGATTGTGGGGAGCTCAACGACGTCGGCGTCCAGAAGATCATTGCGGCCGCCCCACGTTTGCGTAACCTTGTCCTGGCCAAATGCCGTCAGATCACCGACCGTGCCGTCGCGGCGATCACGAAGCTTGGCAAGAACCTCCACTACATCCACCTCGGCCATTGTTCGCGGATTACCGACACTGGTGTTCAGCAATTGATTCGAATGTGCACGCGCATCCGCTACATTGATCTCGCCTGCTGTCAAAATCTGACGGACAAGTCTGTCGAACAACTGTCAACCCTCACCAAGCTCAAACGGATTGGCCTGGTCAAGTGCGGCAACATCACCGACAAGAGCATCACCGCACTTGCCAGACAAAGGCACCAAGGGGCAAATGGACAGGCAGTCCCGTGCTCGCTTGAGCGTGTGCATCTCAGCTACTGCACGCTCCTGACGCTCAATGTAATATGCCCCGTGCATGAAGTCGTAGGATTCTGCTAACGTTTCATGTGCAGGGGATTCATGCTCTGCTCAACAACTGCCCTCGCTTGACCCACTTGAGTTTGACAGGGGTGCAGGCATTCCTGCGCGAGGATCTCTTGGTGTTCTGCCGTGAGGCTCCACCGGGTATGTCCATTTCCACGCGCGTCAATCGTTGCCAATGCTGATCGTTTCTGTAGAATTCAACGAGCACCAACGTGACGTCTTCTGTGTGTTCTCAGGCAACGGAGTTGCTCGGCTGCGCGACCATCTTAACCAGGAAGAGACGAACCCGACATACGAGACTGACGGTACCATGTACGACGATGGTGACGATGCCGACATGGTTGTCAATGTCAATGTGCACCAGCAAGTGACGGCAATGATGGGTGCAACCGCCATTGGCGAAGAGATGGACGAAGACTTTGGCGACGGCAGCGAAGTGCTCGGCTGAAAGTTTCTCCTCTCTTTTCCTTCCAATCGTTGTTGTATTGCTCTGCGACGCATTTGTATCGCGCGCACCTCGTTTGGGCGAAGCCGTCCATTGGAAGGTTTCTCTTTTGTGCGAAGAAGCTCGTCGCTTATGTCTTCGGATTGGCAGCAGTCTACTCGAGCGGTCTGAACGACCTAGAAAAAGACTGGGAGTTGGTGGTTACGGAACAGGCATGCAAAGTCCAAGGCCTTGTTTTCATTTTCGGCAATTGCATCAGCGGGTTTTTTTGTTAAGCGCTCAGCATCTCATCTTCCACTAGCACTGATATCAGGATTCCCTCTATCTCCCTGGCGGACTGTGCCTACCCGCCCTTCACTTTTCTCCTTTGATCACGAAATACCCCCCCGACTCACAACAGTCACGGCCGGAACCTAGGAATCTCTTCGACTACTTTTTTTTTAGGAGTTTGAGCAGCTATAGCTGTGGGATTGCGTCGTGCCAGGAGAGCACATGGGATTAGACGCACGGTCTGGGAAACACTAAGTTATTGGAGCAAATGGGTTACTGCAACACTCGAAGCGCTGGAGGGCCACAAGCACCACTTTTCGTGTCATCTGAGGGCATACCAGCCAGTATCATCTTTTTTCTTTTCTTTTTGGCTCGTGGCACACTGTCCGCCTCGTCCAATTGTCCGTTTACTAAGAATCTTTCCATTCTCCTCTCGAGGTTTTCTTTTTCTCTCCTCGTCTGAACAGGCCGGCTATTCTTGTAGTTTTAGAAAACACGGGGTTCTCGGTCGGACCACAGTTTTAAAACGTATCTATGCGATAACAATGTTTCCTTCTGAACAAGCAGTCCCGAAACGGAAAATGTGTCTAGATATATGGAAGGTGCTTCATAACTTACGACTCACCTCTCTGTCTAGCACAACGGATGCTTTATGGACATGGATATATATATACACCTCTCGCTTTTTCCCTCCATACGACGCACCACCCCAAACCAACCAATCCCCAAGTCATCTTTTTTCCATCCACCAATATTCCCGCCTCGCCCACCCGACTCAACCAAAAAAAAACACCAATTGGACCGAACTTCAAGCCCTCGGCGGCGGCACGGGCACCCTGCCGCGGCCGAAGGCCAGGGCGGCCCAGCCGCCGATCAGGCACAGGCCGCCGAGCGGGGTGACGGGGCCGAGGGCGCGGAAGCGGGCGGGGTCGAGGACGAGCAGGTAGATGGACCCGGAGAACATGGCGACGCCCGCCGTGAGCAGCGCCATGGCCAGCTTGTTCTGCGGCGCCGCGACCGAGGCGAGGAGGATGACGCCAGAGTGGACGAGCTGGTTTTTTGTTGTTGTTTTTCATCAGTGATTTGCTTTTTTGGCTTTTTGTTTTTGGGGGAGTGAGATGGTACTACTGTGTATGTACATGTGTGTACGTACCTGGTAGTGGGCGGCCGTGTTCCAGCTCGCGATGCGCTGCGGGTCGGCGATGCGGGATTTCAGGCCGTGGGCGCCGAATGCGCCGAAGGCGACGCTGGCGGCGCCGTAGAGCGAGCCGATGGTCCAGAAGATGCCGGGCATGGTGGTGAGGAAGGTGTCGGCCGTCGTGGTGGTGGTGGCTGGGTCGCGGCGGCGGATGAGGAGGGCTTCTTCGGCAATCGAGTCGGTGCTCGGTTCGGCGGAGGATTGGATCGAGGGCGGGAAGGTTTGGTAGGACGGGGACATGGGCTGGTGGTGGTGGCGGGCTACTGGTGGTGCGGGCGGAGCTTACGGGGAGCTTGGAGGTGGGTTGGTGCGGCGGGCCATGGGAGCTCTGGCCTCTCGGACGTCGGGATGACGCGAGACCTCCGAGAGCGCATCAACCGAACTTGGAGCAAATTATAGAGTGAATCGTTTTGGATATTGGAAACAATAGTAAACAGTTCGCTTGCATGAAGAGCTGAATACGTTTGAATAGTCTGTTCAATCAGACGCCTAGCATCAATCCAGAGGATCAGCACCAATAAGGCATACAGCAAACTTGCTGCTTGCTGCTCTCTTTGTGCCGCGCCTTTGCTTGCGGTAGCTGCAAAATCCCGGCGTACTCGAGACTCGTTTTGTCTGTAGGGGAAACAGTGGTTCAAAACGCCGTACAGAAAATCTGCCACCAAAATCAAAAGGGAAAGAAAAAAGCAAATGGCAAAAGTTCAACCAAGAAGTTCAAAGAACGTAAAGGGTAAATGGAGAGAGTTAGGGTAGAATCTGCTCACAACGTCAACTGTCCCAGTGAATGAATGCTCTGCAACAAGAACACGTTCGCCAAAGTCGGACATCGTGAAGGCAATTTACTTTTGCTCTTGAAACACTAGCAATTTTTTTGTTTCGATATCGCCGTGGCCTGTAGACACCGTCCAATCAGCCTCTGTGGGTATGGAATTGGTCCAAAGTGCCAAGCTCTAAGCACTCTAACACGGTTGACAGCGTAGGGAGGCCAGAATTTTTGTCTATGCATACCCCGAGAATATTCAACTTGTTGCGACATTTCCTCGAGGTACTCGATCTAGGGATCCGAAGTTCGAGGCATAACTTGGTGACATCCTTCTCGAAAGCATCGGCCCAGTTGGCGGCGAGCGATTTGTTGCAGCTGAGGTTTGTTTCATGGTCACAAGTCTGTCCATGGTCTGACAAATTCGCACTGTCTTCCACCTTGAACCGGATAAGACTCAGTAGTGCGGATGGCCATATGTGGAGACCAGTCGTAGCCACAACCATCAAGAAATTCGGCGCAGTGGATGAGACTAGTGGGTCGTTTTGCGAAGCATTCGAAGATGCTCCCCAACTGTAGGAGCGGAAACTCATTTCAACGAAACTCGACCTTGACAAAGCCATTCCACAAAAGTGCAAACGAAAGCTGGCATGATCATGTCGGAGCACATGATAAGCCTACGGTTACACATGGCGGGGTGCCTCCTGCGCCGAACAAATGAATTACATTCTCCATTAGCAAAAGTTTCATGGCGGAACACATTTTGACACCGCTGAGACCGGCATGTCGATGACTTGGAGACAGGTGGTGTCGCCAGTCAATGTCAGAACTTAGAGTTTCATTCATTCATTCTTTCGTTTCAAGGCGAGGAAGAGGGAGAGGGAGGGAGATGGAAAGAGAAAAACGTTACTGTTTCATGAGAAGGATGTGTTGCACTCATTTTGCTCGATGATTCTGCCATAACCAATGTGAAATTAGTAGAAGACAAACCCTGTACATGAGCTGGAGCACCTTTGCGCTATCATATAATACCTCGCCTCTGACTTCCCCTTGGGCTACTCCATCGCACTTTACGCATGTGAATCTCACGCAAATGACCGTTTCTAATCCGATTAGAAAGCCCTTCTTATCGTCAATTTTTACAACCAGCCAGCAGCCCCCAAAGCAATATGATAGTGGTAAAGTCCCCTTATGTTGTCATCATGGCGTCAGGTTGTAAGCGAAGGGAACCGAAATAGCAGAATAATAGACCGCCGCCAACCCCAAAAAAGAAACAGGGAGTGTAGACGTGAGGTGATATGTTGTTATTCGTCAGCTCTGGCAGACCGACAGGCCATTCAGGCCATGTGATGGCGATGTGGACATGCAGATCCCCACAATCTGGCCAGCAAAAGTATGAACCCAGCCACCTTGCGTTTAATTGAGGATTTCGATAGTGTTGTCTTCGTACATCTTCATCCGGGGCACCTGTCCACCGCATCAGTCATTGTCCTCATGCCAGGCGTGCGCAGCGGAGTTGCCTTACCCTATCCATGTCGTGGGTCACGGAGAAGTAGCAGTTGTCACCACGGGTGCATTCATCGTAAGGACAGTTGTGCCCATAATAGCAGGTGACCTCACGGCAATCGCCTAGGAAAGTGCACGGGATATTCCTGGCTTTGTGCTGCAAAGCGAGACGGTCCACCGGACTGAGCTTCTCGCCGTGGCCGTAAGGGCAAGCAGGGCCTAGGGTGCAGGCGCCCCTCAAATGGAATTCGTTGCACATCTTCTGCTTTGCGATCTTTGCGTGGAAGCGCTCGAGAGCACCGCGCTCGACCTTGGCGAGCTTCTCGTCGATACGCTGATCATAGGCGTTGAGGAGAACAAACTTCCTCTCCTTTGGCTTAGTGGGAGCAATCGAGATGCTCTTGCCCGTCATCCCCGACTTCCCAACCGTAGCCCACGAAGACGACGTCGTAGTAGGCGTTCCGTTGCGGAGCCCATTGCTAATCGGAGAGGCTGCGGATTGCGGAGAAGCGACGGTCTGCACGGGAGAAACGGTCTTGACGGGCACAAGCGGCTGCGACGACGGCGGCGGCGGCGGCGGCAAACGGTACTCTGGGAGCTCATCGGACCTGAAGACAGAGGTGAAGTTCACGGTCTTGAACTTAAGCGAAATAAAACCAGCCGTCGCCGGCGTTGTTTCCAGCAGCGAAATACGGTTGGCAAGGGCGGGGTCGTGCTTGTAAGGGCTGCGACACGCTCATCAGTACCGCATCAGCCAGCACACGGGCGAGTGTGATGCATACTCGAGGTTAGGAAGATAACCATTATCGTGGCATCCGCCAAAAATAATGTGCTTGCACTGAATGTTGGAGATGAACACACGCATCATTTCTGGCCATGTGTCAGTATTACCCAAGGCTGAGCGAAGGCGGGGTGGCCTCGGATCAGCTGGAAAACCAGAGTCTGCCACCACCAAGTCAGCTCAGCTAGGCGTACCTTTAATCTTGTGGTCGGCTCTCTCCTTGCCGCTGCCGACATCGATGAAATTGAAAAGCGGCTGGTGCAAGCTAAAGGCGCGGGAAAAGATGTGCAGCTCCTGGGGCGATTTGATGATGCCCACCGAGGCTAATTTCCTGCTTAAGCCTTCCAGGTTGGCGTAGATATGCACCATGATAGCCCAGCTGCCGGCCGAGCCCTCATAAACATCCAATATGTGGTTCCTTATTTCACTGTGAAGCTTGTGCGCGGCATCTGAACCGCCGTCGGCGCCAGCGCGCAGCAGCGCCTCGGTGAAGACGGCACCGTCGCCGTCTATTAGGGCTAGAACGAAGGGCGAATGGTCTGCTTGCTGGCGGGTCATAGCAACGACTCGACTGGCCTCGGAAAACTGCTGCTGCCAATATCTACGCGCCTGTACCTCGTTGTCGAAATCGCCGCACTTTTCGTTGAAGGCCATTTTAAGCTGCTCATACTGGCGCACGATTTCCTGCAGATGCGTCAGTGGCGGGCCAGGACGAGACGGCAGAGCAAAAGACTCGGAGTGGTCGGCGGAAAGCGAGGGCATGGACACGGGAGACACGTCGGGAGGCAGCAGCAGGGCGGAGAGGCGTGGGCTGCGGCGTAGCAGCATACCTGAAGGAGAGCATCGCGCTCGTTGTCAGAGCGCCGGAAGCCCTCGAGCTTCTGCTCCAGAGCAGGGAGCATGGACTCGTAGCCGTTCATGGTGTCGGTTGGCGCCTTGAAGGCTGACATTCGCGAGCGCAGTTTGCGGGTGAGCGAGGGTGGTGTGTTGGGGTCGGCAAGTGGCAGCTTAAGTGAAATTCCCAGAGTCGAGTGAAACGACGCGCGCGGGACGTCCGTGGGAGCGCTAAGACTGTAAATCACAGCACCACCGCAAGCCCGGCCCGGGGATCGCATCTGGAGCGCCCGAGTCCGTCTTTATTGTCCGCCGCCAAGGCCAGCTCCAGCTGAGCTGTCACCGGTGCGGGGCTACAGGCTGCAGCCCTCCAGCGTTGCCCTGCCGGCCTCTGTGTGTAAGCCCTACCGCTCAGTCAGCGCCGTACCCGCCGCGCCGCCTGAGAGCCCACACCCGCCCCAGCATGCCCGCCCATGCACCCAAGCTTCAACGCGTCCTGTCCCACTCGGGACGAAACGCAGCGCCTCTCCAGTCCCGCCGCTTGACGTCACGCCTGTATCTATGTCGGGACCCTCCCCACATCACCTGCTTCCTGTTTCAGTCCGCCCAGCAAGTATAAAAGCAGCCCTCCGTTCCACCAATTCTCTCATCCTCCTCTTCCGTGACATTGCCCTCCGCGTCAATTGCTCTCCTGACGCCTTCCCAAGCTTCACTGCCACCTTCTCCAGCTTCACCCGCACATTCCCACCCCCCGCGAGCCCACACGCGTGCTCCCAACGCCGAAGCACACACCACCACCACAACCCCGCCACACTCCACCCCCCACGTCCCCCATCCACAATGTCCGCGCCGGAAGCCAAACGCCAGCGCACGCAACCCACCTACGAGCTGCTCTACCACCCCGGCATCCCCGGCCGGGGCGAGTACATCCGACTGGTCCTCGAAGCCGCGGGCGCGCCGTACAGCGACGTCGCCAACGAGAAGGGCTCGGCGGGCTACGCGACGGTGCAGGCCCTCTGCTGCTCGGCGACGAGCACGGGCGACGACGACGGCAACCCGCCCGTGTTCGCGCCACCGGCGCTGCGCGTCGCGGGCGCGGGCAAGGGCGGCAGGGCGCTGCTCGTCGCGCAGACGCCCAACATCCTCGCGTACCTCGCGCCCCGGGTCGGGCTGGCGCCCGCGGACGAGGCCGACGCCCTGCACGCGAACCAGGTCGTGCTGACGGCGCTCGACCTCAGCAACGAGACGCACGACTCGCACCACCCCATCGCCGTGTCGCTGTACTACGAGGACCAGAAGGAGGAGGCCGCGCGGCGGGCCGTCGACTTTCGGGAGAACAGGATCCCCAAGTTCTTCGGCTACTTCGAGCGGACGTTGAAGGGCAATGAGGGGCTGGGCAAGGGCAAGTATCTTGTGGGTGACAAGCTGTCTCATGCGGACACGACGGTTTGGCAGGTCATTGACGGGTGAGAATTCCCTTCCCTTTTTCGAGTCCCTTGTTGAGGCCTCGTTTGAGCGCGGGAATTAGATAGATACCAGCACTCCCAGCGTGCATGCGAGCATTGGACCAACATGACTGACGTCTGTAGCCTACTCTTTGCCTTCCCCAAGGAGCTTCAAGCCCGGAAAGAAGAGTTCCCGCTGATCTTCGAGAAGTTCTATCCTGGAATTAAGGAAGAGAAGGGCCTGAAGGAGTACCTCGCCAGTGACAGGCGCTTGAAGTACTCCCAGGGCCTCTTCCGCCACTACCCTGAGTTGGACCGCGAGTGAGTGCTAATATGTCGCCTAGGCATTATAGTGGGTATATAGTAGCTATGCCTGACATTTAGATCCAAAAAGTAATTGCTTGTCACAACTTGGCATGGGAATACGATTTGGGCCGCCTAGTGGTAAACTTTTTGACCATTGGTATCCTAGCACGGCGTGCACTTGGCACAGCGTGCGATGAACTCCCAGAAGACTATCCGAACCAGACCCCGTTTTCCAGAAGAACGGCCCTTTTTGAACTGATGCTCCGTCATACATGCAGCATGCTGAAACAATCAACTCCCCTCACCCCGCGAGTCGTCTAGTACTCGGAGACGTTGCTCTGGGGGAACTCGAAGTTGACACCCTTGCCAGTGAGGCGCTTGTAGACCTCAGAGTAGGTGTCGAGCCTGTAGTCGACACCGCCGCGCTCCTTCTCGTCGAGGATGATCTTGAGAACCTTGGAGCCGTCCTCCCTGGTGCGGATGCGCTTGCCGACGATCTCGACGGGGTAGACGAGGTCGTGCAGGATGTTGTCGTGGACAGCAGTCAGAGTGCGCGAGCGGGGGCGCTTCTGGGTCTGGTTGGAGCGCGAACGGTTGGAGCGCTTGGGGCGGGGCAGAATGCGGCGGGAAGCAACGATCAGGACGTGGCGATCCGAGAACTTCTTCTCGAGCTCGCGGGTCAGGCTGCGGGCTGATTAGCACGAAGAGAGGATTGGCATGTGTGGGGAAAAGACTGCCATACCGCTGCTGGACCTTGTGCCAGCCCTGGAGAAGAGGGACGGGGACAAAGATGACAACCGCCTTCCTGCCGTGGCCAACCTCAATCTACAAGAGTCCTGGTGTCAGCAAAATGTTTGCCGCCCAGTGCCCACCGCCTCTTCGATTTGTTCCGATGTCTTGTCTGGCCACAGCTCGACGAGATCCGGAATAGGTATTGTGCGAATGCGTCGCGAGGCGCGGGTGCGCGCGGTCTCATCTTACCTCGCGGGCGGACACGAACTGGAGAGGGCGCAGAGAGGCCTTCATGTCCGGGATGTTCTGCTCGAGGTCGTAGAGAGCATTGGCAATGCTGGTCTCGATCTCCGAGGGGCTCTGCCTCGAGGGGCTGTTGGGAGCGATCTTGTTCAGGGCAGCCGACATGGTTGCGGATTGTTGTTCGACGGGAGGAGCGGTCGGGTCGAAAGAGGGAGGTCGTCTCGCGTCGCAGTTGAAGTTTTGCGCGTTGTCGATTTCACGAGAGCGATTGTGCCGACGCGGCGGATCATCGTCGGCCCGGCGGCGCCAGTCGGTCCACCCGCCAGTGACCCGCCTTGCGATGCCAAGCCCAGATCTGCTCCCGGACCAGCTGCCACTTGCAACTCCAGTCGTCAAACTTCCATCCGCTTCAACCCTTTCAACCCCTCCTGCATTCTACTCCCACTGCAGAAGCATGATCTGTTGCGCTCACTTCTCAGCATGTTGTCGCCCGTTTCAGACACCTCATCAAAGGGTTGGACTCGACAAGGCGGTGATGGAACCCGTCCCGGTCAGGCATATTCAATTTGGGTATTGATTCCAGCTGTGTAGCCAAGTGATTATCGAGAAATCGCATCATCCAGCAGCCGCATAAAGAAACCATCCAGGTTTTCTCTTGTTTGTTTTCGGCTTTGTCCGTTCATATCAAAGCTTGTGCAGGTTTTCCTGAAACCATGTAGTCGCAGTGTTTGTCCATCCATTGCTGGCTCCAGAGTCTTTATTCAATAATGCAGAGTCCATTTCCGGCGCGGGCTTCTCATGCAGCAGCGCTTCAAAGACAATCCACAAGAAAGAATGCCTGATAGTAAAGACGCTCCGCCATGAATCATGTAAATAGAATGGCCGGTTCCTTTCCTTCTTCTAACGAGCCACCTCGTGCCTGTCTTCTACGTCTTGTCCACGATCCTTACACGCTTCTTGGAAACTCTAGATAGCACGTCGTCATGGCAACGAAAATCCCGGGCACGAACAAGCGCTGCTTCGAGAACGCCCACTCTGATTTTATCAAAGAGCAGCGAGGTTGGAGCGACGGTAAGTCCGCAGCAATGAAATCCTCCGTCATCAGCTTCTCGTTAGACTAATGCCATGATAGCGGAGACGAAACTCTGTCTTGAGTTTCTATGGTACACCGTGCTCAGTCGTGACGAGAAACAGCGATATGATGGTAAACGGGAAACACCATTTATATGGGACATCCCTTATGTCGTACCACCTGCCTATAACAAAAAGGCCGAGAACCAGCGAGAGCGAGAAGCTTTCCTGCACGATCCTGCAAATTACAGTGCACCTTCTGAAGGGGCTGGATCACGTGGAGCTGATGCCGAGGACACTTTGGGCTACAACACTACCGACGAAGTGCGTCCAGGAACACGTGGTACAGAAAGAGAGGGCTCAGCACAGCAGAACCTTCCAGGAGAAGAGCGCCCGGCCAGGGGTGACTCGGATGAGGATTCGCTGACCCTAAATCCCGCGCAAAAAGTCAGGGACCTCGAGGCCCAGCTTATCGAACTCCGCCAGAATAACGCGTTTCTGAGCAGCAATGCCCCAGAGCAAAAGCACTGGCCCAACCTCGACCACCTTCCTCTACCGTCATCTACTGATGACGGCCGTAAAGACCCAACCGGCGCCCTGCGCCCAAGGTGGAAAGCCCAATATCAACGATTTATTCGGGTTCATATGGGTGGAGAGTACCATAAAAGACCCAATGAAGACAACAACGCTCTGGGGGAGGCGGTAGCATTTGAAAAAATGAAGTACGGGAAGATTGAGGCACACGATGGCAAGCAGGTGTTAAACCATGACGGCGGGAAATGGGTGTTCGAACGTGTGCTTGGTCAAGGGGGATTCGGGACAGTGGCATTGTGGCGCAAGAAAGATTTGGTGACTGAGCAGGTCATAGACGTAAGTGAATTTCCCCATTGATCACAACCACCTACCGTCACCTTCCTGGTGCAGTGGGAGCGACCTGTGGCGGACGATACATGAAGCTACCTCGCTCGGGACTGACAGTGGTTGTGTCGCAGATGGTTGCTGTCAAAGAAGAAGAGACAAAATATGCAATAACTTGGACCGACCCGCTCTACTGGCGCGACAGCCTGCCGAGGGAGATCTCGATTCACGAGCATTTAAAGAAGATCAACCCCCCGTGTCCCTACCTCATGAGCTCGCGCGGTTATCGTCTCAATCTCCGCCAGCGGATATGGAGGCTCTACCTACCCTACAAGCCGGGCATGACGCTCAAAGAGCCGATGAAGTTCAAGCGGAGCGAAGGAGACTCCGACATACCGCTGGATTTTATATTTTACACCTTCCTTGCAACAGCGGAGGCGTGCTTGGCTCTAGAATGTGGGTGGTGGGGAGGGCAAGAGAATGAACCTCTTGCCGAGGTATTGGAAAAGACGGGAGGTAGGAGGCCTGGCTGGATACCCATCGTGCACCGAGATCTCAAGCCTGGAAACATCTTTCTGGATAGGGAACCATATGACGCTGAGGCAAAATGGAATATGGTGGGTAGCTAACGCTGGATGGCACTGCCATCCCCCCTCAACCGCCCCCAATGAACTTGTTGCTGACACGGCTTGCATTCGAACCAGTACCCAACACCTTGTGTAGGGGACATGGGTATGGCCATTGAGGCTTACCCCGATGATCCGTATAATCCCGAGAACTACAGTGGTTCCGGCACGACTGAATACATGGCACCGGTAAGTGGCGCCGAGAAGACAGTCTCTGTATCAGTGGGTCTAATCATCTTGTAGGAACAAAATGTATATCGTCCTCTTGGTGTGCCCTTCGCGCGCAAACTTTCGGACCGCACGAACGTTTTCGCAATTGCCGCAAGTATCTTTGAGCTTTGGCAGGGAAAACTGCCAGGCTTCACGGCTATTTATGATGAAGAAGTGGACGCGAGCGAAGACGACATCCACCTACCGCCCAATCACGATGAGGACGAAATTGGTAATTGGTACATCGATCATCATGGACAGAAGTCGCACAACGAACGACTTTATAGAGGCAGAAATCCCGACGAAATGTATGAGGCGGAATGGGGCAGAACTTTGGGAACTGGTGCCCCTCATTGGGTCAACTTGTGGGAGCTAGAGAAGTGGAAATCAGACTGGCTCTTGCCGAGCATCGGTAAGCCAGATGGTGATGAGCAACAGCCATTGCAGAAAACCAAGGAAGTCGAGCTGGCCAACATACTCCGTCAGTGTTTGAAGTGGAACGCAGATGAGCGACCCTCCATTCTCAAACTCCGAAACATGGTGAAGAATGCAATAGAAGAGCTCCAAATCAATCCAAGCGGGGCCGATATGAGAATAATCGAACCGTTCGAGCATGGAGTAGAGGACGGAGCTCAAAGGTTATTTCCACGCGTTTGGCAAAAGGGCGGGTTGGTCTTTCCGATGGACGACAACCAAGGAGCTGTGTCTTATGTGGAAGCCTTGAACGAAAAAATGGAACAAGGCTACCAGAGGAACGTGGGGAAAGGCCTCGCCGAGATGACGCGACGGGCATGGATGCAGCAATTGCGGCCATATGAGCCTCAAGATGCTGTTGCTCAAGAAAGCAGAGGCACTAGCAGCAAAAGACGAAGCGCGACGAACGACGACAACAGGGGGTCTTCAAAGAGACAGAAACTACGTGAAGGCCCATCCTCGGGCGGCGACAACCCCAACGACGACCCTAAGAACAACCCCAACGTTGACGACGACGGCGACGCTTGATGAGAAGCTGGGTTCACGTCTGTATGTACATACGTAGATAGATTGAATCATTGTTAGTTGTTCAATAGCTTGGTCCTCCGGTGGTTTTGGGTGTGTTGGTCCAATAATAGCAACGTTCAGCGGAGTGGGAGCACAATAATGACGGCTCGGACAAGGCAAGGCCGATGATCAGCCCCGGGGATTGCTCTGGACATGAACGGAGCTGCAGTCAAAATTGGCTCCAAGGATTGTGGGGTCGGCGCAATCGGAAGGGCGTCATGGAGGGTCAGGGTGGAGACTTGGCCGCATCCGAACATGGGCTGCCACGCCGGGGTTCTTCGGAAGCGAGTCAGATCAGACGTCAAGTGAGAGTGCACTCGCACGGCGTTTCCCAGCTGCCGGTGGAGGTAGAGCTGGGCCTCAGCATTACCCCGCAAAGTAGGAGCTAGGCTGGGTGCTACCGTGGTCTCAGAGATGAGGCATGGCGCGAGCCGGATGGTGAAGCCACCTCTTTCCGTATCGGGGCGGATTCGCACCATGAAAGGATAGTCCCATGGCTCTCGTCGTCAAAGTGACGGCGGAAGACAGGGAGGGCTAGGCGGGAAATGAGGGCTGCGGTCATGAGGCAGCCCCATGGAAGATTGCTGTCAGCTAACGCGCAAGGCGTCTCCGCGCAAGAATGCCATGCGCAGCGCTTGGCCGGCACAACACAGTCGGCATTATTGCATTCCAGCGCGGTTCCAATGAGGTTGGCCACGCGGAGGCTGAAGGGCAGGGCGCCGATCGGCGGTGGCGTGCAGGACGGGCGGACGGCCGGCTGTGGCCTCGTTGAGGGCCACAGCAGCACCAGGTACCTACAGATTGGCGAGCTGAGAGCTGAGAGCACGATACGAAGGGTGCCCCCTGAGCCGCGGGCTGGCACGGGACTGCAGCCGGGCAGAAATGCGCCTGGCTGCGTGAGGGCGACGAGTCGGGCCGAGGCTGACGGGCACGCTGGCGGAGAGAAGGCCACTGGTGACTGGCCACCCAGCTCGCGGCGGGCGGTGGGCGGTGAGCGGCAGCGGCGTGGCAGTGGCGCGGGCGCGGCGGACGGGCAGCGCGGGCAGCGCGGGCGATCCGAGGCTGCGTGCGTTGCGCGGTGGTGATGGTGCGCACAGAAGAGCGGGCGTTGCGCAGCCTCTGCTCTGCTTCCGGCGGTGACGTGCGCCCGTAGCGAGTCTCGCGCGGGCAGGACGGGCTGAACGGGCTGGAGGCGGCCGGCGTGGCGGCCGGAAGGGGGCGCCCAGAGCCGGGGGGGCCAGCGCTTGGGCTGCTGCGCGAGCGATCGCTGGCTGGCCTTGCCCTACGGCTCCTCACCATCACACTATTACCTCCACCCACCGCCCTCGCCCACAATAAAATCACTGGCCTGCCAACTCCTCACGCTCGCTGCCCTCTGTCCCTTCTCCCAGTCCCACTCTGCACCGCCCGGCCCCGCGAGCCCGGCGCCCTCTCGCCTCCGCGCCGTTCCTTCCACCATCCGTCCCAGCGCTCCTTTCGTCTCCTCCACGCGCCCGCCCTCGCCCTCAGTCACTCATTAGAGAGCCCGGGCCGCCCCCAGCTCTCGTGCTACTTATACGCCATGGTCCAGCGCAGGCGGTCCACCCTCTCCTTCCGCCCCAAGTCCGCCCACCCGTCCGCCGACCCCGAGCCCGACAACGCCATCCCGCGCCCGCCCAAGCGCACGCAGAGCCAGGTCTTTGGGCCTCACGACGTCGAGGCCGAAGCCTCTGCATGGCGCCATTCGCACCATGCCGGCCCTGAGAAGGAAGCCAAGCTGTCGCACGATACCCACCGTCAGGAGAGCCACCGCCGCCAGTCGACCCTGCACAACATCGAGCTCGCCCTTAGCACTGTCCGCGACCTCATCCACCGCCGCGGCCAAAGCCAGAGCCAGAGCGCAGCCGCTTCTTCCGCCGGACCCAGCCGCAGCCAGGAAGCTACCGTCGACATGCGCCCACAGCGTTCGCCGTCGTTTGCCAATCCCCCTTCGGACGCCGACGTCGAGTCGCTCGCCTCCTCCTCCCCTCTCCAGCCCTCACAAACCGTTCCTTCCAGTAAACACCAAGCCCCCAAGCGCTGGGCTAGCGCCCGTCGCTCGTTGAAGAAGTTCCGTCGCCCTGCCGTCTCCGGTCCTGCCAACGATCGCTGGAATCCTCTGCCGCCGCCGTCGCTGGGACCGCCCTACATTGACCACAACGCCGGCCAGGCCGCTCGTGATTCGGCCAACCAGCTTAACGCCATGAATCTCAGCCTGCACTCCCGCAGCCGCTCCAAGGTCTCACCATGTGGTCAGATGTCTGAAACGGATAGTGTTATCGGAGATGACCAGGGCCAGCTGGTGGCACAGCCGCCGCGGATGGGTACCACTTCCCCTGCAATTTTGCTCAGATTATTATCATCATGCTAACGCAATCTGCCAGACTTTGTCCAACGATTCCCCCGCGAACTGTCCGAGCACGTCTTCTCGTTCCTCGATGCGTCGTCCCTTGCCATCTGCGAGCGTGTCTCTCGCGGCTGGAGGGAACCCGCCCAGTCCCGACATGTGTGGCGTGTCGTCTTCAACCGCCAGTATGAACAGCAAGTTCACGTGGAACCGCCCCCACTCCAGATGGGCGGCATCGGCACCGGCATGGCGCAACCCTACCAGGACTGGAAATTGATGTATCACATCAGGAGGACAATCGAGCGTCGGTGGAGGTCTTCGCACCCGGCTGCCGTCTATTTCAATGGCCACACCGACAGTGTATATTGCTGCCAGTTTGATGAGAACAAGATCATCACTGGCTCCCGCGATCGCACCATCCGCGTATGGGATTTGAACACTTACAAATGCCTGAAGGTAATTGGAGGACCCGAGGCCCGGCCGCAGCCCAACACTCCCCCGACCCTTGACATCAAGCGTCAGTACACCGAGAGTAACATCCCCTCGGTCAATGGTACCCCAGAGGGCCATGCCATCTACCACCAACCGGCCTTTTATCACTCTGCCAGCATCTTGTGTTTGCAGTTTGACGACGAGATTGTCGTCACCGGCTCTTCCGACAGCTCCTGCATCGTCTGGGACATCAAGACGTGGGAGCCCAAATGGCGCCTCAACGCCCACGAGGCTGGTGTTCTCGATGTGTGCTTCGACAACAGGTACATCATCTCCTGCAGCAAGGATAACTCCATCTGCATTTGGGATCGTAATACCGGCGAGCTGCTCAAGCAGCTCCGCGGTCACCGGGGGCCTGTCAACGCTGTGCAGATGCGCGGTGACCTCCTTGTCTCCGCTAGTGGTGACGGCGCTGCCATGCTCTGGAATATTAAGACGAAGGCCTTCGTCAAGGAACTGAGGAGTGGTGATCGAGGCCTTGCTGCTGTGGAATTCAGCGACGATGCCAAGTACGTCCTCGCCGGCGGAAACGACCAGACTGTTTACAAGTTCGACATCACTACCGGTCAGGTTGTCAAGAAGTACACCGGCCACACCGGGCTGGTGCGCTCGCTCTTCCTTGATACTCCCAACAAACGAGTGCTCTCTGGCAGCTATGATCAAAGCATACGGGTTTACGACTACGAGACCGGCGAAGACGTCTCAGTCTACGACAACTGGACCACCAGCTGGATTCTCAGCGCCAAGAGCGACTACCGGAGAATCGTGGCAACAAGCCAAGATGGTAGGGCGTTGTTACTTGATTTTGGTTATGGCATTAAAGATGTGGAAATTCTGGCTAGCGCTCGCCGATGAGGTGATGGCCGCTGGTTTGATGGCGTTCTCTCACCCATTCTTCTTTTCCTAACTCATCTCTCTCTTCGCTTCATCTTCAACATATCTTCCAGCATGGTGTTTCACGAGGGCTTTTTGGTCATTTTCCGTGGAGTAATGTAGGAACTGGGACGAGCCAAAAGTTTCTTCAAGATAGAAGGGGAACCGTCTGCATTCTTTGGCAAGCACATTCAATTTCATTTTTCCTCTTTCTCTCTTCAATCTATCGTCTGATTTATCTCCTTGATTCAATGACTTCTAACACTTGCACATTTCGCTTCATTTGGGTATTAAGTAGGCAAACTTGACCTATTTCTTTTCTTTTCTGTGTTTCCTAGGGTAGGCTCCAGGTAAATGGCAGGACTCGGAAGCCGGTACCAGGTTCATTACCCCACGTATACCCAAATTGTGCCGGTGGTCATTAGATTTCCATTTCCTTTGTGTCGGTGTCCCTTTGTGCTTCACAATTCACTTACGCTTTGTGTTCGTAAATATTACACCATTAATGCTCTGCTATCTATTACTACCAGGTATTCGAGTTTAAATACATTCGCTTCTTAGGGCAACACACCCATTTCGTCTCGCGAACCAGGCACCCACGATAGCAGGATGGATTACTTGCAATGTAGTATACATGGAATCGTCCAATTGGCATACAGATGTCCCATGTTGTAACCTGTCTTGCGCGGAAAACCTTGGGGGTGAGAACAGACATACAAAAACAGCTGCTCCGTGTGTGTACACCGCAAGTGACAACATGGATGTTCCTTTGGAGTTCTGTTTTGCATTTTACCAAAAAAAAAATCAAAAAGGGAGCAAAAGGAAAGTTTCCAGAAAGCTGCTCTATTCGAAACGATGGACGAGGCAAACTACAAGGCCGGCCTTCTCGTTCATCTTATCCACCAACTATTTAGCGTTTTTGAGTCTATCCCTCACAGCAGGGCAGAACCGTTCCTTCCGGTCGTGATACCTGGCGCGCAGAGAGAGCTGCACGTACGTCCACCGTGATGGTCGGAACGAACGAACTGCAGGGGGGGATGGTGGGAAGGGAGGGAGTCGCCGCCGTGGCCTTTGAAACGACGGTGCTCATGACTAAGTTCGCCTGATCGCCGTCGCCAGGGCACTGGCATTGACGTGGCATGTGATGATCGGGGAGGGTGGTGGGAAGGACACGAGGGACGGTGAGATGAGGGAGGAGGGCGGCTTAGGAGTCTCATCACTTATTAGCGGTCTCATCACATGGCGGCGGTTCTGTTCCTGTGGTGGCGGGCAGTCGATCAATGCTTGTTCTCTCTATATGTCTCTCTCTCTCTCTCTCTTTGACTTGGAGGGATGGTGGATTTCATCGTCCGGTTTTCGGGCGACTAAAAGATCCACGGGCCCAGCACGATGGCTGAATGACCCGTTGCGAGACGTTGAGGCAGGAACGGGCATCGATCTTCATTTGAGGGAGGCTTGTAATGGGTATCATGACGCAACGAGCTTTTCGACCGGAACTCTCCCTGATAAGCCACAATATGTGTAGCACATTGGTAGAAACCGGGTTCCCTCCCTCCCCAATCTTGAAACGCAAGCAACGTAGATGTTAATCTCCTTTTTTCTCTTTTTTTCCCTTTTTGGCTCATCGTCACATCAACCCAGCTTGGGCAACGCCCCGATGCGTCCGGCGCCGAGGACACACCAGAATGCCTCCTCCCTCTTCACTCTGCCATCTGCGCCGCCGGACTCCTTGCCCTTTTCGCGGTCCTTTTCCTTGATGTCATCCGTGAGGTCGGTCTCGTACTCGATGCGCACGAACATGGGGATCTCCAGGACGTCCTCGTCCTCGTCGAGGCCGCCCTCGAGGTCGGCCGGCTCGGCCTTGTCGGCGACGACCTCGAGCACGACGCTGGTCCAGTTGCGGCCGCGCTCCCAGACCTTGCCGGCCTCGGCCTGGGTAGCCGGGTTGGACGCGCCCAGCTCGGTGGATGAAGGGGCCTGCGACTTCTTCTGCGTCGCACCGGGCCCTGTGAGTGCCTCGTCCCACACGTCCGTGTTGGCGCCCACTTCGAACTCCGGGCACAGCACCGTGACTTTACTTTGGATTCGTCCTGGAGTGATGGCCGGTGTCGCCAGGGTCACGTGGATGGGGTCGAAGAGCGGGTTGCGGATGGTGAGGATGAAGTGGTTCGCCATGAACGGCTGCAGTTTGTTGTAGTCGAATGGAACCGGTGCTGTTATGCCGGGGACGGATGTTTCGACTTGGCGTGGCAGCGCCTTTACCGAGATCTGTGGGATGTTGTTGAGAGCTAGCAGCTTGATCTTATAGCGGGAGCTCGATATCTTGGTCTCTGGTCTGGCTAGGATGTGTCGGCATGTTCTGCATCGCTTGGCGCGTTTGGTGCGGAGGAGAGTAGGAACGGGCCGCAGGTCAGCTGCGAAGCGTACGTCGCTGTGTATTTGGCTTTGACGCTGCTCTGGGCTGATGGTCCCTTCCCAGCCGAGTTGCCGCATGCGCTTGATGATTTCGTCTTCGGAGGAACGATTGTGGACTTGGAATCCCTCGTCCGATCCGAAGGCTTCCCTCATTGCCGACGGTCTGTCCTTCTTCGACTTCTTGGCGCCACTTCCACTGTACATGCTCATGATTCGCGACAGGGTGCTTGATGAGCCGTAGCCGTAGTCGCCGCCCATTGTATCAGTTTGCAGCTGGGACTTGTAAAAGGCGCTCAGGTTGGAAAATCGTATGTCATGGTCCATGGGCAAATCCTCATCCGGCGTGCCTTCGTCTTCTTCCTCGTCAGGTTTCTTTCCGAGCTCTTCGGCCTCCTTGCGCTTGTCACGGGCCTTTTCCCGCTCTCGCAAGGTGGGCACGGTCTTTCCTCCATTTGCAAGACGAGCCAGTTGGCCGGAGATGTTGTTGGGCTTCTCGAACTCGACGCCAATTTCGAGTGTGCTCCATTGGCAGTACGGACACGCTAGGTAGAAAGGGCCGGGGGGCTGGACGGCCTCGCCGTCTTCGCCGAGGCGGACATGCCTTTCGTTTTCGGAATCAAGAGAGTTGACGACCATGGGAGCGGTGCAGACGGGGCAGTTGTAGCAGCTTCGCATACATCTACGCAGACCTGGTCAGCAAGCACGAGACACGATTACGAGATTGGTCCAGTGTACCTGTTCCCGTCACTCCGAATGTTGCTGCTGGGAACCTCGAACAAGCAGCTGGGGCAGAACCAGGTGATGACCTCTTCGCTGACACATCGTGGGCAGCGTATTTGGTGACAATCCTCACAGTACAGTAGGTGCTCGAGCGGATATAGGGAGAAGTTGGAGCGAGATTTGCGTGGATCGAAGGTGCGGTCCTGTTCTTCCTTGGTGTGGGTTGAATACTGCGAGGAGCGCTTGTCGCGCACGCGGGCGCTCGGCGTCGAAGTGTCGACACACGGACACGAGTAGAAGGTATACGGGAAGGCCTGGGCCATGACGGGCGGTGTAGTGGACGAGTTGTGTAGTCAAGGCCGACGCGGACGCGGTCAGAAAGCGCGTCGCGCAGCCCAGAGCTTGGACCCTTGCACTTTCCCCGCGGCGCCGGCCATTTCTTTACACTGCGTCATGAGAGCTTCGCGCCTTCACTTCTCCCTTGCTCTCTCCATTGGCCTCCACTCCGAGGCCGGGCTCTCTTGCCACTGATCCGCAATGAAGCCGTTTTCCATCAGAAGCCTGATTCCTCCACCGGCTGCTCGCCGGGTGCGCTTTGCCTTCCAGCGCTGCTACGCCGTGCAGGCACCTGGAGCGCCGACATTTGAGGTCTTCAACCGCCGCAACAAAGTGCTGCAAAGGGAGCGTGCCGCTGCGAACACCGAGAGGAGCAGGGAGGTCGACTACCTGAGAGATGAGACGGCATTCAGACTATGCGAGCGCCTCCTGGTACACCCATCTCCGCCCGTTTCCGCAGCCTGCGCCGTACTTACCACGCTCCACGCAGGACATCAATCGCCGCTTCGACCGCGTGCTTGATCTGGGCGCAAACGCTTGCAACATTGGACGGATACTCACAAAACCGGATCCTGACAGTACCTCTATGGCACCCGTTTCCGAGCCGCTTTCCACCCGTGTCGGAGAGGTGGTGGCCGTCGATTCGTCGCCCACCATGCTTTACCGCGACGCCGACCAGCCGTTCAATAACGACATCAAAATAACTCGCCAGGTCCTGGCCGACGAGGAGTGTCTGCCTTTCGAGCCCGAATCCTTCGACGCCGTTCTGAGCAGCCTGTCGATGCATTGGATAAATGACCTGCCTTCGGTCTTGAGGCAAATAAACAATATCTTGAAGCCTGATGCTCCATTTCTAGGCGTAATGCTTGGTGGGGACAGCCTTTTCGAGCTAAGAACGAGCTTGCAGCTTGCGGAGCTCGACCGACGAGGAGGTGTCAGCACGCGCACGTCTCCACTTGCCGACGTACGAGATATTGGAGGCTTGCTCCAGGGTGCAGGCTTCAAGCTTCTCACGGTTGACGTCGACGACATCATCGTGGACTACCCCAGTATCTTCGCGCTCATGACTGATCTGCAGGCAATGGGCGAGAACAATGCGGTCCTGGGCCGCGAAACGGGTCCAATCAGGAGGGATGTGCTGCTTGCTGCAGAGGGCATCTACAGAGCTCTCCATGGAAACGAAGATGAGAAGGGTACTCTGCCAGCGACTTTCAGGCTCATCTACATGATTGGCTGGAAGGAGGGCCCGAACCAGTCGCAGCCTCTTCCTCGGGGAAGCGGTATGGTCAGTATCAAGGATATCCTTGAAGCCGATAAGGGAGACAAGAAATGATTCAAATGATTTCCCTTCTGTGTGCTGAGTTCTGGTCGGAAAGAGCGGGAAAAGATAAGCCATTTCCTGCCCGCCGGGCTGGCAACGCTTCGTTTTCATGTGCCTAGAAACCGTCGAGTTTTGAAAGCTCGCCGCATGCATCGTGCTGAGAAGGCAAAATGGCGCGGCATGGAGCAGCCTATCTAATCCAAAATATCGAACGTTGGCTCTTAGGTGGGCCCTCCCCTTTCACGGAAAGGACGACTTAACAATAGATGCCTGCATTACATGGAAAGGCATCGGTCAAAAAGAATGCCCAATGAGAGAAGCGCCATTCATAGATGGTCCTTGACCCCTGTGTGAATCTCAGCCTTACGCCCCGCCCGTGCCAAGCTCGACCACACCTACGTCATTGCATTGTCCTACACTTTTCCAAGCCGCGCGCCACCGTCCTTATGCACAACTCCTATTTCGCAGCCCAAAGAAGAACACCACCACCATGGACAAGATTCTCCCGCTTATCCATCTGGCCCAGGCAGCCGGAAGTGCTTACGCCCTCTATTACTGCTACACTTCCATCAGGAATTTGAAGCAGTACGAGAAGCAATCGGAAAAGGCAGCAGAGTACTCCGCAACCGCAGCGGAGCAGCTGCGCAAGACGCGCACAACCCAGGGAAATGCTCTCGTGACGGTAAGATCCTTTACACTATCCACTCCAGCATCTCCGGCAACTAACGACACAACGTTCCAGGTCCTCACCTCCCTTTTCACTTCCGGCTTCCTCCTCTACACTGCCCTCCGCCCAGGCGAGTCCTCGTACCCATCATCCTCGCCTTGGCTCGCCGTTGGCCTGAACGGCGGCAATATCGCCAACACGCTGCTCACACGCCAGCATGTTGCCGGTTTCTGGGAGAGCAAGCCCAAGGTGCCGTTTGTCGAGGGCTTCAACGAGGCTATCAGCTCGACGGCCCAGATAATCAAGTCGTTGGAAAAACTCGCGGTGGGCTGGAGCTTTAGTGCAGCGGTGACGGGGGTTGGTATGTTGATGGGACGGTCATGATGTTTTTACAACTTGGCAACGACTGTCTGTTGGAGGCAATGGCATTCCTCAGGCTCTCTCGATGTCAGCAGCACACGTCGTCGATTCTTGCACTCCTTGCATGCAAAGGCCTCGGGACTGAGCAGCAGCATAGATTACCGCGCATTCAAAGGGGGAGACCTTGGGAATTCTGTTCATCGTCTACGCTTAAGTGCTATTCCGTTGAGAGGGCACGGCGTCCGATCACTCCTCTGTAGTGTTTTGAGGGTATCAATTTGAGTTTGAATTAATCTCTTGTGTTCTGCTCATGGTACGCTGTCAAGTGCCTCATGGGTATCGAGAAAATCGTTGGCCTTATGTTGTGTCTTTCAGCGAACTTCTCACAGGCCACCTGCAAGCTCACAGAACTCGCCAACACCCTTTCTCAAACCCTGCTCATACTCCCACACAAATTGGCCACCCATGCCGCTCTCGATCAACCTCCTCCGCACCCAAACCTCCAAGCTTCCGATCTTGTCGCCGCCAACGCCCCCTCCTGCACCACCTTCTCCCAGCGTCGCCACATCTCCATACCCGCCATTAACGCGCATACCAAAGAACGCGGCTGCATCGTCGAAACCCTGCTTCCACCCTTGCTCATAGCGCCAGTGCTCGAACGGTGTCCCAGGAGAGTTGTTGTCCCAGTACCCGCAATGCTGGGCAAAGCTCTCTCCAAACTTCTCGTCCCTCTGCGCCTGCGCCACCTCGAGCCTCTGACGGACCTCATCCGCCGACAACGCCAGCGTCCAATGCGGCGTGATGGCGCCCTTCTCGGTGCACGCCTTGAAGCCCCACTCGCCGCCAGGCATCCACTGCATCTTGTACGTCCAAAAGTGGCTGCCCATGGCCTTCTTCTGCAGCCGCCCGCTCAGCGCCTGCCCAAACTCCCTCACCCACTCGTCCTTGGCCTTGCCCCCGGCCTTTTTCCACGTCTCCTCGCTCAAGACGCAGCTGTACTCGCCCACCACCGCGGCCACCGCCCCCTTCTTCAGCACATCCCCCTCCCTCGCGTCCAGCTGCGCCAGCTTCCCCCTCGCCTCCCTCACCACCTCCTCCGGCCCCATCTTCTTATGCTTATCCGCAAAGCACCAGTACAAATGCGTGTCCACCACCACCGGCGCCACCCTCGCCCCGACGCCCACCCTATTCACCTCCGCCGCCCACCCCACCGCCTTCTCCAAATCCCACGCATCGCTCACATAAACCGGCAGTCCGGGATCGACCTCCGCCACGGCGCGCACCACGCCCTCGCACCACGCCCACAACCCCTCGGCGCCCCACTCCGCCTCGTTGACGACCTGCAAGCCGACGACGCCCTCGCGCAGCGCGGCGTCGTCGCGGACCTGCGCCGCGATCCACGCGAGGCAGCGCGTCGAGTGCGCGCGGCAGGGGGGGGACCGCCAGTGCTGCGCGCGCCCGGCGTCGGTGCCGCTGTGGTCGCAGCCGTTGGCGCCGCCGGGCAGGCCGTGCAGGTCGAGCAGGGTGCCGACGCCGCGGGCGCGCAGGCGGGCGACGAGCGCGCGGACGGAGGACCACGCGTTGGCGTAGACGGGGGCGAAGCGGTGGAAGGGGTCCGAGGGGGAGGAGAGGAAGGCGGGCCCGAGGGTGAAGTAGCCGATGGGGAGGCGGATGGTGTTGCCTGGGGAGGGTTTTCAGTATGATGGATATGCTTGGACGTCGACGGGGGAAGAGAGAGAGAGAGAGAGAGGAAAAGAAGACAAGGTAAGAGAAAAAAAAAAACGCACACTTCGCTTTTCCCACCAACCAGTCCAGATCCGCGTCCGTCACGGCGCCGGCCCAGTGCCGCTCGAACTTCTCGCGCGCGCCGTCCATGCCCAGCTCGTCGACGCTCGCCCGCACCGCCGCCAGCTCGCTGCTCTTGCCGTGCCCGGCGCACGACCCGGGAAACATGGCGGGGAAGAGCCATTTCTCGAGCACGTAGATGGAGCCCAGGTTCGCGCCGTGCTGGTAGCGGTAGCGCAGCACGTCCAGCGGCGTCACGCGCGTGATGGCCGAGGGCCGGTCGGACTGCTGCGACGTGAGCGGGATCAGAGGTTTGGGCGGGATGGGCGGGGGTCCGCTGCTGCTGCTGTGGCGGTGGTGTTGACTGCCATTTGAGGAGCCGCCGTTGTTGTTGTGGTCCTGGAGGAAGGGTTGGAGCTTGTCCTGGAGTTTGGACTTTGCTTTGTTCAGGTACCTGTCCATCGTGTGCGGGTATCGAGGTGGGCGGGTTTGGCAGAGGAAAAGAGAGGCGGAAAGGCAAGTAGAGCGCGGAAAGAGCTCATCCATTTATCACGAGCTTGAAGCGACCAAAACCTGATAGCGAGCAGAAGCACTGCATTGGCGTTGAAGATCCACGGCAAGCGGGCTGCAGGTACGAGGTTAACGCGCGCGGCACGATCTGTTTCGGACTATTTTGGCTGATGATCGAATGCAGCACGGCCCCGACTTGCGGGTTGGGACGGAGGTTGAGCAGCGAGTGACGTAGTAGATAGGGACTTTCGGCTGCGTTCTGCAGCTGGCTGCAAGGGTCATGGCTGCTTCTCGGCGCTATCTGATGCAAGTGCAAACAACGAACAGGAACGCGAGAACCAAGGTCAAAGAACGACGAGCCATCCGACAGTTTCCCCCGTTGCTAGCATATAAATGCCGGAATGAGATTTCTTGCGTGTGCCCTCCAAACCAAAACCAAAAACGAACCGTTGAACAATAAAGCACCTCACGGTATCCGTAGGCGCCAACCATGCCTCTGAACCCCGAAACGCCTTGCTCTAAACCATTCATTGCATCGTGTGCAGAGCTGCTGCTGCGTCTCTGTGAGAATGAGCTCCAAGCTCCATCTGCATTGGTGCATCTTCGCCTGGCGTCGCTTCACGGCCAGGACCAGCTCCCGGGCTGGTGCCTCTGCTGGGGCTAGGTCCTCTACTTGGATTCTGGCTTTGAGTCGGGCTTGCTCCTCCTATCGACAGGTTTGAGAAGCTTGCAGACATCTCAGGCTCTCCATTAAAAGATCTCTCGTTGGCGCTAAGCTCCTGCCTCACCGTCGCACCGGTCGCCGGGTTCGCGTGCTCAACCCTGTACAGAACCGGCACAGTTCCAGCGCTATGTGGCGGGAGCGATCCAGCACCAGTGCCAGTGCCGTTAAGCTCTTCGTCCTTCCGGCCAAAAGACTCGGCCCACCACCTTACTTTCGTAGGGTTGGGCAAGAAGATGCGCTCCTTGCCCCGGACCCGATCATCAACATCAGGATCGTACTTGTCGTTCAGAAACATTTTCTTGCGAGCAAGGAAGAAGTCCCACACGCTCTGTGTCCGCTCGTGGGCTCTGTAGTCAACACGTTCTTTCTCGTTGTCGAACAGGAACGTGCCATACTGGCAAGAATAGAGATGGTAGAGCAGCCGCCTCAAGAAACGCTCGTTGAACTCGAACCGCGTTGGGTACTGGTGAAGGAGCTGGTAGGTTGCATCCAAGAATTGATGGAACACGGGGCTGACTTCATCGGGTTTAGTAGTCTGGACCTTGTCCGGAGGCTTGGACCCGTTCGACCTTGGGCTTGGAGAGTCAACTCTGACATCGCCTTCCGACTCGGGCAATGACTCCCTACTGTCGTTCTTCTTGTTGCCGAAGAACCCTTTGGCGCTTAGCAAGGCGTTCTCGAATGCATTGGCTCCTCCTGCGCCGGGGTTGGTAGCATCGTTGCCTCCTATCCGCTCGTTCTCAATCTCGAACCACTTGTCGCTATTCAAGAGGCCAGAACGCTGCCGGAACTGATGACCAAAAGAAAGCCAGTCCTTCTCGACCAGGACAATGAACCCTTCCATGGTGCGATAATACGGATCCAAGCACAGCTGAGCCAATGCACTAAGCTGACTTGTGCGATCCCAGCCATCCGAGCAATGAATAAGGACATGAGAATGGTCAATGGCAATCGCCTTTGCGCATATCCTCGATCCATCCACAATACCGGCGATGTGTTCCAGCCATCCACTCTTCGCAAGTTGCTCACGGTGGGCGGGCACATTCGCGAAGTCGGTGTGCTTCAAGGCATCTACGACCTTGTTCAGCGAATTGCGCATTACGTGAATGTTAGCAATTCCCAAATAAGCCTTTGTAGCTGCTCCGTAGTGGGCCATATCTTCAGACCCCTTCCCAATTGCCGAGTTGACTGTCGCGTTCAACCTTGGTCGAGCATCCACAATCAAGTTCTTCTGCTGCGCGCCATACATCCGCCCAGGGCTGATAGGTTGCTGCGTGGCGTTTGAGATTAATTCATCCTCCGCTGCCGTCCCGGCCACGACGAAAGAGCTCTCGCCGCTGGTGGAGGGGAGATTTTCGGTGCTTGGTTCCGGGCTGCCGGACGGCTTTGGTGTTGAAGTGGGCGACGGCTGGACGGAGTCAGACTGCCAAACTTCGCCGTTTGGTCTCGAAGTTGCGAAAATGGCGGCAATCAGCTTCTCGTCTTGGGGGTTGCGTTTGCGTTGAAGTCCCGGCAGTGGCTGAGAGCTCCTCGTGATGGAGCAGTTGTTTATCGGATGCAGGTACACCAGGGCTGGTATTCTCGCACGCGAACGGAAATCTCTGGCGTATTTTAACGTCATGTCTGAAATGACCGAGGGTACCGCCAACACGGAGGGATAAGTCGGGGAATACTGGAGTGCCATCAGTTCGCCAGCACCGTCATATGCCGTTTAGATTCTCTTGCCTGGTAGTCGTTGTTGATTTCTGTTATCCTCCATCCTTTATCCGTATCCTTTGCGCTGATGCCCATACGCTTGAACTCCCGCCTTGGGTCGTAGATCTTCCAGCCGCCGATGGCTCTCTCAGGCTCCGGCGACCGAAAGGAGAACGCATAGAGCTTCTCCACGTTCGCGACCTTGCAAGTCAGGCACCTTATGGTATCGTACACATCGCGCGCGTCCGTTTCTTTGCGGAAGTGGAGGCTAAAGAAGGTAAAGTCGCGGCACTGCACGCGGATGGTAGGCGGGGAGAGCATCGATGGCGATGGTTTGTATGAACAGCGCGATATCAAAGGATACGCAACCCACATCTCCCGTGGCCGCTGAGTCGGTGCCGGTGCGGCTGAGGAGCCGTTGGCAGGCGGGGTTGGGTCATGGTATTTGAAAACGAAGTGATGGAGCTGAAGGTGAACTGTCCCTTCGATGCCGCGGCCAACCCGCCAACAAGTGACATTGTCGACCTGGGCCACAATCAGTGCATGCCGGAAGAGCGGGCGCAGTCAACGTACCTTGGAGACGCGGATCCTGCTGTCCATGATGGGAGTGCAAAAGGCGGCAGCCCCACTGCATGAACGGGCAGGGCAGTGCGGGCGTTGAGCACTTCAAAGAAAGGAATAATACCGGGGGAGTGATGTTTCGGGTTTCGAAGCGTTAGGTGTCAGCCTGTAGCAGTCGTAGGTATGGCGCGGCCCTGCGCGTCAAGAGAAGTCCGGGGTGATGGTGGGTAGCGGGCAAATGACAGCATGGGTAGCCGCGTTCGCCGGGCCAAGGCTCGACGCGGTGCCGACGGGACTTGTGATATCGATAGGACCCCTTGTGACGCGGGCGCAAGGCAAACACTGCAAACTTCGTGGGCGGGCGCTCTCTAGTCGTGGCCGGCTTGCCCTTTCCAGCGCGGTCACACGTGCGGCCTGCAACGTGGCCATCGTGTACGTAAGTAGAAAAAAAGCAGCAACGATGGGGTAGCTCACGCGAGCACAGTAGTACTGCTCCCAGGCTATCCGCTGATCAGGGCCTTATCCGCGTGCTTTGTCCTTGCTGTGCTGCGCATCTTGAGCGAAGCAAGCGGCAATGACTTTGTGGGCGCTCTCAGCGGGGGATCCTCGGCACGGCATGGCAAGCGCGCGCACTGGCCATCGGCTGCTCGCACACCAGCATTCTGACCTCCGCCCAAAATTGGTTTTGTGCACCTCGACGCCGCGACTCTCCACCCACGGACGACAACCCGACCGACTCCCATAGCCTAGATTCTGCCCGCCAGGTGTAGAATCATCCTCAGTCCACTACAGTCAAAATGGCCGCCGCCGCTGGTGCTCAGATGTACGTTACTGCAGCCCCGCCGCCGTCGTAACCACCACCAGCGCACTCGCTAACGATTCCACAGCTCCAAGAGGAGAAAGTTCGTTGCCGGTACGCTCCCAATTTCGCTTGCTCGTTGATTGATTCTGCCCAATGGAGGAAATAGTGCGCAGGCCTGCGCAAGGAATTCGCCTGCTGGGCGCGCAGGGCGTTGGAATCATCGACGCAGTAATTGGCGGTTGGGCAACCGATGCTGACAGAGCGGTACAGATGGTGTCTTCTACGCCGAGCTGAACGAGTTCTTCCAGCGCGAGCTCGCTGAGGAGGGTTACTCCGGCGTCGAGGTCCGCGTTACGCCCACCGTCACCGACATCATCGTCCGCGCCACCCACACCCAGGAGGTTCTTGGTGAGCAGGGTCGCCGCATCCGCGAGCTCACCTCCCTCATCCAGAAGCGCTTCAAGTTCCCCGAGAACTCCGTTTCCCTCTACGCCGCCAAGGTCTCCAACCGTGGTCTGTCCGCCGTCGCTCAGTGCGAGTCCCTGAGGTACAAGCTCCTCAACGGTCTTGCTGTCAGGAGGGCATGCTACGGTGTCCTGCGCTTCATCATGGAGTCCGGCGCCAAGGGTTGCGAGGTTGTCGTTTCCGGCAAGCTCAGGGCCGCCCGTGCCAAGTCCATGAAGTTCACTGTATGTTTGAGCCGACTCGGAGCAACTGGAATCGACTACTAACGACATGTAGGACGGCTTCATGATCCACTCCGGTCAGCCCGCCCAGGACTTCATCGACACCGCCACCCGCCACGTTCTCCTCCGCCAGGGTGTCCTTGGTATCAAGGTCAAGATCATGCGTGGTTCTGACCCCGAGGGCAAGGCCGGCCCCCAGAAGTCCCTCCCTGACTCCGTCACCATCATCGAGCCCAAGGAGGAGCAGCCTATTGTCCAGCCCATGTCCCAGGACTACGGCGCCAAGGCTATTGCCGCTCAGCAGGCCGCTGAGCAGCAGAGGCTGGCCGAGCAGCAGGAGCAGGAGGGCCAGGAGGCTCCTGCTGAGTTCGCTCAGGAGTAAGATTGTTCAAAAGGAAGACCGGGCGGTCAAAGAGCGTACGGGAAGGTCGATTTTCTGCATTTCACGACGTTTGGTCACGGAGTCATCTGATTATTTCCTGTGAGCCAACAAAAATAATGGCTTTCTTCAGACTTACGGACCATGGGTGAATGGAAAAGATTTCAGCCAAGCAAATGATTTCATGCTTGAATTTTCTTTCAACGTTCAAAGTCGGATGCATGTGCCATGTGGTATTTGGAACATTTCGTGACCTGCCCCGCCGAGCACCAGCTACTACGGCCGATGAAAACTCTCATTTGGTGTCGAATGCAATCAACTGACACCTTACGTGCGACAGTCAGGCTGCTGAATGTTCTGTCAGGGCATGTTAGCTGACATCTCGAAAACACCTGGTAGCAAAACTAATGGCGGGGGGACCGAGGTTGCTAACTGACGCAATAGGTATGCGCATCTCTTTTTTAGAGTGCCGTCCAAAGAGAAAATGGCAGACATACAAGCACTGTCCAGTTCGCTCCTCGCGCTCGATTACACACGGCTTAGTATGAGCGCGCAGCACTTAGCATGGCGCCGATCGGTACTATAAAACGATGCTGATCAGGATGTTTCGACGCACATTGCGATGGACGTTCCCAAGCAACTTTGATTATGCTCGATGTTACATCAATCGTCTCTGACTTCCCCACTGTAGCTATGCGAGTAGATTTAGTCTGAGCTGCGCATAGTTACCCAGGCCTAGCGTCTCGCTCGCTTCGACCATTTCGGCCGCGTTGTGACAACGTCACTGATCTTAAATCGGAGGGCTTTTCGGAGATACCAAGATTCTTGGGGGTAACTGGAGAGCAGTTCACGACTGCTGGTGCCAGGATCTACCAGTATAAATTTTAGTAGCTCTATGATTTCAGGTAGTGCATGCTGGCAGTAGCAATCTAAAGTCTCGGCTTCGCTAGGATCATCAGCACTCTAGAGTGCATCCTCTGCGTACTTGTACTACCTCCCTTCTGCGCTTCACAGCAGACCCGGGGCATAGATCAAATCCACTTCATGATGCACGAGATCAGCGCTGTTTTGGAATATTGGCGTGTATCAAATTATAATGCTCTAGCCATTGCACTCCGCTTTTCTAAGTCCCGAGTAATCAGCTGGATAAGTGTTACACTGAGAGAGGACCGAGCTCGATAGTTGTTGTAGGTTCGAGGGCAACGTCGAACATCTACGTGCTATTTACCAATGCAAATGGGGTTTCTTTGAGTCTACGTCACCTGGAACGCCTTGGGTTTCTTGCACGCCAGCTGGTCAGATCTGGATTTCGTGTCGAATGGAGATTTCTGTGCCTATAAGACGCCCGCCTGAGGGCACTCGCTCAACAGATTACTCCCTGCCAGAAGTAGCAAGCGTTGTTCTATACCAGTCCCGTCAGCTCACTGTGGACCACGTCTGCGGCACGATACGTTACTGCCATTACGTTTTGGTATGTCGACCATCATGACACAAAAGTGATGAGCCTTGTCGACGCGTAGAGTTGTCACTTTCTACATCTGTTTGCTGATGTATTGCTAATCAAGGTAGGCAACCACGCCGCTCAGCTTGGCATCGTACTAGTAAGAAATAAGTATGGTAGCTCCTATCCACTACAGCTCCAGGTGCTCGAGCGGAAGACAGAGTGTGCCGGTAGCTGCATGTAAGAGAGAAAATGGTAATGTTCACAGTCCGAAGTATGAGCTCTTCTCCCTGCGCTATGGTACAGTGGATCTTTCACGGAGTCCGTGGAAGTGAAGGTTGATTTTCAATTGTGGATACCTTGCGCTCGCACGTTGTTCTAACTTTCGTGAAGTGTTTGAAGGCAATTCATGGACATACGTCAACAAGATAACAAATTGATGAGCCTCGTTGTGTTATAGTCTAGGATATACAATTAGCGTTGGGAAAAGTCGTAGCGGCATCAGCTGCCTGCATTTTGTCCAATCAATGCAACACTCTGGCAATATCGACAATAGTTTCGGGGGCCAGCTCAATCGATCACAGCAGCCAGTTGTTTGTCAATTGTTCAAGGATGTGACGAGTGAAGAGGACAAGTCAACCCTGCGACGCCCGACAGTCCCGCATTGCTCACATTTGGTCCCCAGAACTCGCAGCGCCTCACTGAGAGCTATCCTCTACGATGCCTAGCCCAGGCGCATGGCGCATTTGGAAACAGGCCGGGGCGACCACAAGGTTGGGATCCGAAACACACAACGCACTCTCAGGCGTTCTGCAAAGCACAGGCAATATTCCAGGAGATCGACATCAGCCGCATCCCGCCATACCTTCTCTCTCGGGGAAGCGCGTTGTGGAAAGGTTACCCCTCAGCCGCACATGTTAGCTGCCACCAATGAGCATTCTTCGCCGCCACCGTCCGCAATTCGTTCCCCATTTGGCGACGAAGTGGTGTTACTGCAGGTCCAATTGCTCGATCCTTGTCCGGGGGCAGTCCAGACCACTCGAGAACGTGGCTCCGTGCGAGGAATGGGCCCTAGAACCCATTTCCCCAAACAGGTGTTGGGCGGAACACTCGGCCTACCGCATCCTTGGTCGCGCCCGGGGTGCTGGCAAATTCGATCCGGACGGCACTGCAGCCAGCCCACTCATCAATCCTTTCCTCTTGGATCTGGGAGGCAGAGCATGCGACAAAGAGGTGAGCAGGATTCCGTCGGGGCAGCCAAGCGTCTTGGTGGCCGGGGCGACAGACAAGAGACGCGCGTCGGAGCTCGTGTCGTTGGAAAAGGGCGAAGATGGATCTAAGCGCGGCTTGGCGGCGCGGGTAAATAACGATCAGCCGAAAACGTGACGTCGGGGGCCCGCTGTTGCACGTGCTGCCAAGATCTGCTCCAGGACGCTCGAGATGCGGATAGGCGTAAGCTAACGACATGGGTGATAAGAGAGGCGTTTGGGTAAGTCGATGATGCGATTGCTCGCTTTCGCCCTGTAGCCCAGCTGCTGTTCCGCCCGTGGGGTTATGATTGGCAGACCCGACCGCGTTCGGAAAGGTTGCTATACATAGCTTTCGATAGTCCACCGCAGCCCAAAGGAGCATGCTGGAAAATTGAGCGTAGAAATCGTCGCTGAGAAGGAGAACAAAACGAAGGAACGAGAGGCGTTCACTCACAGCCGTGGGCTTATCGGGAGGCTTGCAAGACCCACGTGAGGATCAAGCCGCCGCTCTCGCCCCTTCGGCAAAGCTACGGCTTCCCCTTTTATGCAGTACCGGTAGTACCGGTAGACGGCCGTTGGACACCTTCTCAGAGCACCTCTCCCAGCTTGCACGGAACGGGGAATGGTGGATCAAGATAGCCCTCTTCCTCTTGACATGTCGCGGTGGCTTCAACCGGCCTTCAACTTTGCGTCTGACGGGATTCTATTTCCTTGAAATAAATATGCCCCGCTTCTGTTCGTGGAGGAGATGAGCATGGCTTGCACGAAATAGAAGGGGACAACGAATCTCTTTCTGGAATATTGGCAAGCCGCCACTGCAGTCATGAGCCGGCTCTGGTGGCGCCTCTGAGGTTCCTTCGAACACTGCCGGGCGGAGACCCAGCCATACGGGCAGAGATATCGCCTCTTTATCCTGAGATCGCGCCTCTGCTCCACGGTGCGCCGTCCACATTGATCTCCCGTACCGCATCTGATCCGAGGACTCTGTATACGAGGATCGTCCGTACCGAAGAGGGGATGCACGATAAACTTCGTGAGGAGGGGATCGCCTCGTATCGGCGGGCCAACCGTCAAGAGGACTCTAGCTGCCGCAATACGAAGATGCCGCTCAGATACGACATGGGTCTCCGCACACTCGTTTTCCTGTGCACAACGTTAAACTGGACTACAGACAAGAACCTGGCCGTGTTGTGTGATAGAGTCACATCTTCAACACATGCCGCACTCTTTCTGTGTTCCACTTGGTGTTTGGGCTGGTCTGTCCATGACCAGCCATTCCCAAAACGAACAGCTCTTGTGGCAAGACATGCACGCTATGTGCTGCCGCCGGAAGGCACCATGCGTGCGCTGAAACGGCACTGCGTGGTTTATAGGTGAGAAAGTTAGTATTGCAGGAATTTCCTTGAACCATGATAGGCGGAGTTCCATGGGCGTTCTGGCCCGTGAATATATATTGCGGCAATCTTGGCGTCGAACATGAAACGCCGCCATATAGCGGTGAAGGCCGTCGTCGTGCATATGCGAAAAGGCGAGCGACATGTACAATCTCACCGAGGATGCGCATGTCGTTGTTGGCGCCGAGTGGTGGTGGTACGCTACTGGAGCGTTTCGACCTGGGAAACATGGCCGTTTGCGCGGGCTAAGCAATGCTGCACCCGCAGCCATAGGCGAAGCTTAGCTCCATCCGGCCGGCTAGCCCCAGAGCCTCTGCTGTTGCGGGTGCGTTCGTATCGCGGAAGCCCGTGTCATTTCGGCGGCTGGACCGTGTGGCGTGTGAGGCGGGTTGCCAAGCAGAATCTTGAGCGTACTCGACAATGGCAGGATCGAGAAGGGGTCCTGGGGGAGAGTGCAAGTAGCGAGGGCTACGCGAAAGGGACGCGAAGGTGGAAATGGTTTGAAGGAGGTCGGAGAGGGAAGACGAACGTCCATGCCGCGAAACACGGTGCATCCGATTCATGCGCCCAGCAATCTGCAACCAGAACGCGTCATCCGTGCAAGCGGCCATGGTGTGCATCCCGCCATTCTCCCGCAATCTGCCAGAGCCTCTCTTCTCGTCGAAGCAGTGATGTTCGCCGTCGCCTTGCACCCAGCACAGAATGCGGCCGGTGAACGGAACCACGGCTCATCTCGGCGAAGGTGGACAGCAGATCGGCTGGCGACACTGGCCGGCACTTGGCCATGCGTGTGGCTACGTGAGCGGTTATGGCTGAAATGGCTGAAATTGAGGCGCAGAGGGCACGCCGGACATTGCTACTGCAAGCGGGCATGCTGACAGCGGCGACGACACAGCTGCCCGGCCGCCGGAGTCATGACAGCCAACCCAAAGCGGCAGAGTCAGGAGTCAGGAGAGGGAAGTGCTGCCGGGGCTCCTCGATGTCGGGATATTGTGGCTGCTGCTGCGGCGCGGCCGTCATATCGATAGGACCCCGCCTTTCCACCAAGCGCGGGACTGGCGGCCTCGGGCGTTGGTCCTGATCCATTCGCCGGCGGGAAATGAAGGCAGCGTCGACGGCGGGCGCGAGTCAGCGCACGGCGCAGCTCGGCAGGCTGCAGCGCCACTGACGGCGGCAGCGTGGGCGAGTGGGCGGCGCGGTTGCCAGCGCGAGGCTGCGAGCACGCAAGAGCTGCAGCGCCCAAGGCGAGAGGCGATGACGCTGTTTCGCACAGTTTCCGCGCGGACGCGCACATGGCCGCCGACGGGGCGCTGAGCCCTGCGTGGCCCCAGTTTATATGAAGATCCCCACCCATGGTGAAACGCAGCGTTGGCGCCGCCACCAGCGCACGCCCTGCGGAGGGAAATAAGCGTAAAAAAGCCGGCGAGTGGGATGGGCGCGAGGAACAGCGGCGTGGAGCACGGCGAGCATCAGCATTAACCAGGCACATGGGGGCGGCCATTCGCCTGCAGCACCGGCGTCCGCGCGCGCTGGGAAACAAGCAACACCCAGCCGGGCCGCCAAGCGCTGCCCCTGACCCTGTGCCCCGAGGCGTCGCCGTCACCGCCCTCGACGCCCTCCACCAGCCATGCAGGAACCCGGCGCTCTCAGCGAATCACCACCACCCCCCTGGCCCGGGAGCCGCCTCTGCGCGGCTGCTGCGCGGCCGCCGGCGCCCGTGCGGCCAGTCGGCGCCAGTCAGCGCGCAGAAGCGCCTCCTGCGGCGCCCGCCGGCGCCCGTTGTTTCTCGCCCTCACACGACGCCGACACAGGCGCTGCCCGCCTGGGCGCGGACCGCTGGCCCTGCCGCAGCTGGTCCCGGCGGGACCGGGGTGACAGGTCCGATACGAGGGGGCCCTGGCGGCCGACCTGCTCAGTTCGGGCTGGCGCCAGGGGAACAGCCCACTGCCTGTGCCCTTCGGCGATCTGCTGGGCGGCGGCCTAGCACCGCTGACGGTCCGCGCTACCGGCTGCCAGTAATCTCCCGCTCACATATACAAGCTCTGCGCCGCCCGCTGGAAGTCTCTCTTTCCTCTCCACGCTCCAAGCTCACAGTCCTACGACAATAATCAACTCTTGACTTCGGTCGTCCATTCTTTCGAGAACTTCACTCTCTTCCAACAACCGAGCGCCCACCTTCTACCGTTTCTTTCCAACCAACTACCACCGTCAAAATGAAGGCCTTCACCGTTGCTGCTATCTTCGGCGCCGCCGCCCTGGCCGCCCCCAACCCGGACAAGACCGTCTACCAGACCGAGGAGGTGACCATCACCTCTTGCGGCCCCGAGGTCACCAACTGCCCGGCCAGCTCCCACGCCTCGACTGCCGTCCCGGCCGTCAGCACCCCGGCTGCCTCCGTCCCCGCCTCTTCCGAGGTTGAGGGCGCGACCTCCGCCCCCAGCGCCCCCAGCGCCCCGGCCGTCACCCCCCAGTCGACCACCTCGACCATCTACTCCACCCTCGTCTCCTCGGGCTCGGAGGGCGTTGTCACCCAGACCGTCGCCATCTCGACCACCATCTGCCCGGTCACCGCCACCGAGACCCCCGGCGCCCCCGCTGGCACTCCCGAGGGTGGTGCTCCTCCCGCTGGCACCCCCAGCGCTGGTGCTCCCCCCGCGGGTACCCCCGGCTACGGCTCGCCCTCCGCCCCCGCTAGCTCTGGCGTCGAGGGTTCCGTCCCCAGCCCTAGCGCTCCGGCCGCCGGTTCGTCTACTAACACCTGTGAACCTATTATCTCGACCAGCACTGTTTACATAACCCCAGGTGTCTCTTCTGGCCCGGCCGGTACTGGCTACGTCCCGTACCCCACCGGTGGCCCCTACGCCTCCACCCCGGTTGTTGCCGGCACCCCTGGGTGAGTTTCCCGTTTTGCAATCCTCAATGGAATAGCTGCTAACAAGGCCCAGTGTCCCCACCCCGGCTGCTGGTACCCCCGCTGCTGGCACCCCCGCTGGCACCCCCGCTGGCACCCCCCAGGCTACTCCTCCCTCTTACACCGGTGCCGCCAGCGCCCTGAACGCCGCTGGTGCTTTCGCCGGTTTCGGTGCCATCGCCGCCTTCTTCCTGTAAATGCACTAAGTCATCTTTTTCAACTGAGCCTTCCATCAATGCTCCCCTCAGTCGGGGGATACCATTGGTCTGACAAGGCTATGGCTTATTTTTGCATCATGAGGCGTGAGGGATCATTTTTGCACTTCTCGGGATACAAACTTTCTGGGGCTGGAACAACTAGTTCTCCAATTGTACAGCTTCTAATTTCTTGATTGGGCGGAGGGCGCCGTCGTACAATATCCCTGTTTTGAAACGCGCGGCGGGCTTCACGCGGAAGGGGATGTGTGGATAGTTGGAATGAAGTTTTTGAGGCTTAATCGGCCTGTCTTGAGATCCGCGAGAATCATGCTTGAAACGTGAAACTGGTTGAACATCCAGAGCGGGCTACCGCTTCCCTTCACTGATGATTCTGCACGTCTTTCCATTCCGCGGTGGTGTCGCACATGCGTCGTTCTAGAAGTCTCGTACACGGACAGGCCTGCCGCATTCTGTGCTCCCATCACACAAATAACCCTCCAATATCCAATTGCACCGTTCCTCGGACTTGCCGCCCAGCTCATGTAATTGTTTTTCTTTCTGCTTTCGTTCAACGTTGCACGCTTTGAAACGGCTGAGGATTGCCTGACCCGTCCTCCAGGCATTTGCTCCCCTGCTCCTTGCACCCTCTGCGTTTGATCTGCAAAACGCCAAACGGGCGAGTACCGGGCCCATTGAGGAGCACGACTTTAATTGCAGCACACGCGAAAACAACGAAGATGCGATTGCCCGTCCGCACCAACCGACGACGTGGTTGCCTCTCGTAAATCTGTGGCCCCCAGACCTCCCGTCTCGCGCGCGGCTGTTAATCTCGTCCGACGACGTCCATGTGTAGCGAACATAAACTTTTTTAGAGCCGCCACCCGTGCTCAGGCTACTCTTTCGCTCGCGCCAACTGCCTCGCATCCCCCCTAACTTTTTAAGATTTGCCCACGCTTGAGCGAGCGCACGAGCGTGTTTCCGCTTGAATCCTTCTGTTTCGAAAAGCGAGATGCTGTTCGCTGCGAAATGGAATAAGGAGGTGTGGCGGTTTTTCCGATTTTTTTTTTCCGATTTTTTTTTTCGTTGCTTCTTTTGGTGCTCATTTACCTTCTCGGCCTATGAGTTACCTTACTTTCCTCGGCGCTGATCGACTGCATGATCAGCCCAGGGTGGTGACAGCACCTTTGCAGACTGTGTAACTCTTGAACTTCTGGTTCGCCGTATGTAAGGCTGCGGGTCTGCACGTACGACTTGATTAGGCGCTTGCGGAACAGCTTGTTCGACTTATCGGTTCCGACCACCTTTCCGCGCTTGCCTGGGTTGTATGTGCATGGTCAGTCACGATGCTGCGACGAGCGGCAAGAACCGTGGCAGTACACGGTGGGGGAGACGAAGTGTATGATTGGTAAACAGAGCTCAGCATAAGGGTTAGGTGTGACGGCGGTAGCGCCCAACAGAGACTATGGAATGGTGGCCCGGGACAAGAAAAAGAAACTCAAAGTTTTGCTATGTGGGGAATGGTACTGTAGTCGGATCTTGTATGTATCTCTGAAGCAGAGCCGTGCTTGGCGTGAGCATAATTTGTGGGGAGGCAATTCTCCTGATTGGGATGTGCGGTGTACAGCAGACCCGCAGCATCCATTTCGACTTCGAATGTCGGTAGATACTCACTGTCGCCAGTCTTGAGAGAACCCCCTTGAAGAGGACCACAAACCGTGGGAGAGCTCGATTGTCCAATGAGACAACTAATGTACATAGGTGGAGTGGATACATCACTCACAATGACCCCAACCCTGACCATCAACGCCGTCCTTCAGATGCCCCCCCGAATTTTCTCATTCCACTCTTGTCTCCACCGTTCCAATTGGCCGCTCCACTAGGTCGAGGCAACCATCGACGACATTCTTCCTTGCCCCCTCACTGCTCACGTTTTTACCCCCCAAATACAGCAGCCACGATAGCCTGGTCAGCCTCTCGTCATTCACAACGCCCAGTGTCTCCAACGGTCCCATATTGCTCCCGTCCTTACCAGTGGCCTGGTAGAACATCTCCAGGGCACCTTTGGCATCTTTTCTGAGCAGGAGCACAGAGCCTTTCCCAGCCTTGCCACGTGAGTTAAAAAGCGCCTTGAAATCCTTCATTGCCTGACCGAACGCCTCATCATTGAACTCAGGCTCAACCTTTGCCTGTTGTGCAGCAATGTTTGCTTCTTGCATGCGCTTCGTGATACCACGCACCAGACCATCGCGCAAATGCGCGAAGTTGGTGTCGCGAGTCGGAACGATGCGGAAGGCCATGTTAGCCCTCAGTTCCGGATTCTTCAGCAGAGACTCCCAAATAGCATTCGATTCTACCGGGTCCACGAGGCTCTTGCGAAGCTGGTCTTTCTCACCGGGTATCAGAGCGGAAGCCATAGGGTTGACTTGCTTGATGAGCGCAGCCTGCAACCTAGGCAGTGCCGAGGTCTCCACGTACAGCCCGACAACGTAGACCTGTATACCCAGGAAGGATACGGATCGGATACCAAGTCCAAGCAGTGTGTATTCAGTGTCCTTCTCCGCCTTCGCTGCCCCGGCATCGCCCTCTGCATTTGGGAGCCTGATAGTTTTCGGGAAAACGGGTACGCTGCTTGTCCCCGTCTCTACCAGCTCGATGACTTCTTCGCCTATTGCCTGAAGCTTCTCACTGCCAGGCGCGATCACGACCTTCCTCCCTTGGAATTCGCGAGTGACGTTGGACGGCGCATCTGTCTTTTCCGAGTGTCTCTTCCGAAGGTCTTCCAAGTCGACGTTGTATACAACCACCATAGGAATGAGGATGCTGAGTATGCATCCTAGTGCCGCATAGTTCCGACGCCGAGAGTAGTATGCACGACGAGCGATTTCGGCGCGGTGGACGGCAATTGGGTCAAGCGGGTTTACATGGTCAAAGTCGTGCTCTTCCGTAGCGCGGGAGCTGTAGCGCGAGGAGCTGCGACTTCTGTCCAAGAGGTTCTCAAGTTCCAAAAGATCGTCGCTCGAGTTGCGCGACGGTGCGCGCGCCGAGTTGTAGCGAATGGACTGGCATGCGGGTGCGGCGCGAAACAGGGTTGACGACGGCTGACCCGAATAGGTGAGACCATGGAGTGCGCGTAGTCGTGTGAGATTGCGGGCGGTTAATTTGAACGACATTTTGAGTGGCCTCTGCAAAGCGATGCGGTGGCTGAAGAAGTGGGCTGAGAACGGGGGTGAAGATGTGGGGAGCTCTGGGGAGTGGTGGTTCGACGATCCATGATGTACAGTACATGCGCCGAATGGCATTGACGGCGACCCCACCGGCCGAATAGTCGTGGCCGCTCCGGCTTAATGCGATCAACGACGCGTCGCGTCTTCCTGCGACCCGCGCGCTCTGCCTCCACTTCACCGTCTCCCCTCACGTTTTCGAAGATCGCCAACATGCCGATAGTGCGTAAAAGACGAGCGGTAAGTGAAATGTGCAGTTTGCAATTTTATACACCTTGCTCATGTTGTACAGCCGGCCGCGGACGATGCCTCCGATGAAGAGCCTACTCCCACACAACGCCGCCGCGAGTCTCCAGTATCCGACATGGAGGAGGAAGACGAAGCCACTCAGGGTGGTCAGCAGCTACAACAGATGACGAAGAAACTGGTGAGGATGGCGTTGGCATGCGAGTACGCCAGGATACCCATCCGCCGCGCAGATATCAGCGCAAAAGGTAGGAATATTTCCACAGTTCGGAGAAAAATAGGGACCTAACATCTGTCTCGCAGTTCTGGGATCGCACGGCAGACAGTTCAAGACTGTCTTTTCCGAGGCAAATTTGCAACTTCAAACGGTTTTTGGTATGGAGATGACCGAGCTGCTAAAGACGGAGGATCACACAATCAAAGGACGCCAGAGTAAGACTTGCTTTCTTGTTTGTCGTGATCCGTGATTGTAATAACCCTTTACAGAGGCCGCGGAAAGATCGGAAAAGCAGAGCAGTACGACGACTTCCTACGTTCTCACCAACACCCTGCCGGAGAAGTATCGAGGTTGGGATATTGTCCCTCCACCAAAAGTCCCTACTTTCTCTGATGAAAGCGCATACATTGGACTCTACACTTTCGTGGTGACATGCATTACGCTTGCAGGCGGCAGGCTGCCGGAATTGAAGCTTGACAGGTACCTAAAACGGACCAACGCAGACCAAACAACCCCAGTGGGCTCAACGGACAAACTGCTCGCCCGAATGAAGAAGGACGGCTACATAAAACTCATCACAGACCGTTCGAGCGAAGACAATGTCCGAGAGTGGGTCGTCGCAGGGCGCGGAAAAGTAGAAATTGGAGAAAAAGGCGTGGCGGGCATGGTGCAAGCTGTGTACCACGACAACGCGACAGCCGAACTGGACCGTAGGATTGAGCGTAGCCTACAGAACGCACGTGCTAACGAAGCGCCCAACTCTACCGGACAAGGCAATGCCGGGGAACAGGCTGGAGCCGGCCGAGGGAGGGGACGAGCGAGGAGACAAGAACAACAAGATGGCGCCCCCGAGACGGACGAAGAGTGAATGGTGTTTACGAGAGCCAAATTTCTTCACAAAAGGCGTAGGGCGTTTAGACTAGGGATTAACACTCCTTCTGGTGGATTTCGGAGCGTCTGGCAAAACGTCCTTACTATTTTTTCGCACATGTTGTGGTAACTAGTGGTAGGACAGAGTCTTAATGGATCGCCCTTGCGTGTAACCTCGGACTGGGCGGAAATTCCCCGAGCGAAAAAGGTCTTTCAAATGATTAGCGTCGAGTTTAGAAATAGAAGTAGCGAAGGCAGTGTGCCACAGCATCCAGCAGACCTCGCAAATGTGGTTAGAGGGCAGAGTATGGTGGGCGAATACGCGTTATGACGTATTTGGAAACGCGCCAAGACCCGTTCGCAAGGACTGACTGGGGAAAGCACGCGGGATTGACTCGCCGCCGATCATCTCCAACCCGCCGCGCCTTCGCTGCGGTCCCCATCCCGTTCTCCGCTTCTGCCAACTCCATTACGCGCTTCCGATTTTCCGGCAACTGTTACTGCAAACGCACCGCCATGCGCCTTCGACCTGTATGAGCTGTCCGCCAATTTCGAACCTGCCTCGCCAGTGCTCTTACTGCGCGCCACTGCAATCATGAGCTTCAAACTCTCCGCGTTGTTGAATCCCGCCTCTGAGCCATCGAGTCCGAAGCGTCATCCCTCCGAGGCGACTCAGGCCCCGCCGGCCCCTACCTCCGGTGCGCCTGCCACGGTGGACACGTCAACGCTTGAGAATGCCTCCGACGCGCTTTATGAAGCAGCCGACGCGCTGACGGGCCTTGCCCAAACCGATCCGTCGCCACGCAACAGCTTCGCGCATGCTCCTACATCCACCCAATCCGCAAACGGTGAACAAGAGGTCCAATCGGAGAACTATCCGGAAGCGCGCCGAGCAAGTAGTTATGCCTCTGTAGCTGTGCCTGTGGAGCCCCTCTCGGTTGATGCAGCTCCCGAACAACACTCACCATCGCTGGAGCAATATCACCATCGATCAAAGTCACCCGAGGAACAGCGGAGACAGTCGCTGATATCTATGTCATCGAATCCACATGTCCTCCCACCCATCCACGCTCTGGGAACCTTTCCTGAGAGAAGACCGAGCAACGAGCCACAACAGCCTCAGGACACTTCATACGGACGCGACGCGTCGCAGGTTGTTTCCACGTCGGAAGTTGATTCATCGAAAGCCGGCGAGGGCTTGCTGAATGTTGTGGCGCAAAGCCGTGAGCCCGATTTTGTGCGCGAAGAACCCACGACTGATCAAATACGCGCGCCTTCACCATCAAGCTTCCCCGCAGATATACCCGTCTTCCAGGCGCCATCCCACTCACCCACTCCGCAAGTCAAGCTCGAGCCATCGGCAACATCTCGGGAGCCAACACCCGCACAAGCCGCACTTAAGACCGAGCAAGGCGGTGGCACCCTCGAAGTAGAAACTCTCAGAGCAGTCGCCAGCGCCAGGAACGAACACGGTCTGCGCGGAGTGAGCCGGGAGGCTTCCACTGCAACACCGTCGACCGCACCCACGATGGATCCCACGCCCGCCGGCCCGACTGGGCCGAAGAAGCGAAAACTTGTCGACAGCAAGGTCAGGAAGAAGGGTAGCACTGGGCCAAAGCAGCCGGGCAGCAAGAAGCGAAAGGTTGAGGACGACCAAGGTAGACCATCACCCACGCCCTCTGCGAAAGCTGCGAAAACGAAAGGATCTAAAAAGTCTGCAACTGGCACTCCAGTCGCCGGAAGCTCGCCAGCAGCACAATCGTCGCCGCCTCCGCACCAAACCGCCGACGAAGACGAAGACGAAGAGTCGGGCTCGGATGACGGAATATACTGCATATGTCGCAAGGGGGATAACCACACGTGGATGATTGCTTGCGATGGAAGTTGCCAGGACTGGTACCACGGAAAGTGCGTCAATGTCAAAGAGTCGGACGGTGACTTGATCGAGAAGTATTTCTGTCCCAGGTGTACAGAAGCGGGAGAAGGTTACACCACATGGAAGCGCATGTGCCGGCGCGACGGGTGTCGGCGTCCGGCAAGGCGAGATGAGCAGAGCAAGTACTGTTCCGATGAGTGCGGCAGACTGTTCTTCCAGTCGCTCGCCGCAAACCTCCGCAGTCAAGCCGGGACAGCCTCGACTTCTCAAAAGCCCAGGCGCGAGCGGAGGAAGACGAACCACACGGACGGCGTCGTCGACGGTGAGGATACAGAGGAGGATGGCACATCCGGGCCGCGTGGTGCAACTCTGTCTGCTCGTGACCTCAAAGCGCTGACACTTTCTGCTCGCGACGTTAACCATTTCAAGGATCTGGGTAACAGCATGCTCAGTCCGCCTGCCACTGCATCTCCTTCGTCTCCGACCTTCAACCAGGAAGCACCCCTATCCGGTCCGGATGCCGCTCGTGTGGCTGAAATCGAGAAAGAGATCGAGGATTTGAACAAACGCCTCAAGCTTCTCAAGGACCGTGAGCGCCTAGTCTTCATGGTACGGGAACAAGTGAATGCGGTGGCTGAGCGCGAAGGCGTCAAGCCCAAGGACATCTGCGGCTACGACTCACGTCTCAACTGGAGCGAAGGCGAGTTTGCACTGTGGCGCGCGACGCCCAAAGGCAACGCCTGCTTCCGGAAGGATACGCTCGACGCCGAACCGGAGGACCAGGACAAAGACGACATCGTGATGCAAGACGCCGCCGCCGCCGCCGCCGCCGCCGCCGTGGATGGCACGCCGCTCGTCAACGGAACGGGGACGAAGAACGGCACCGACGTGGAGGACGCGAAGAAGCAGGAGCTCCTCTCAGAGCTGCTGGCACAGTCCGATGTGTGCCTGAAAAAGCGCTGCCAGCGCCACACGCAGTGGGTCAAGATCGCCCAGTACGACGTTTCGTTCGAGAGCAGCGTCGCCAGGAACGCGCTGCACGAGCTGATGGCCGACGAGCGGGAGATCCGACACCGCGCTCTGGTGGGCCTGCGCAAGGAAAGGAAAGCGCAGGGCGGCGACGACGCGATGGAAGGCGAAGACGGGGTGAAGGAGGGCTGGGTAGAGGTATTGGACTGAGTGAGAGCGAGTTCGTGGGAGGAACTGTGGGCTGCTTTGCTCCTTCTTCTTGATTTTTTTTTTTTTGGTTTTTGGTACATGAAGTGCATCTTGGGAGGCGTTTCTCCTTTTTCGCTGATCCACCTCCCTCCTTTGGGCTGGTCATGGACGGGGCACACACACTACTGGCGGGCAAACGGAATCTTCGGCGTATCGGAGCCACAACTAAAAAGGAAGGGAATCGACCGACCCCGAGGGTCGATTCGAGTGGTGGGCGGTGGCGTTCTACTGGATGGGAAAGCTGCCAGAAAAGTCCAAGTCTTCCACGGCCCTGCATTCTAGTTTTAAAACGTCTTCACTTCGAGAAATCCAATCTCGTTCAGCATTCAGGACTTCAGCATCTGGTCAGCATGTTTGTTCAAAGTGACCGGTATATCACTACCGATCCCCGAAAGCGCATGTTCTCAAACGTTCATCATTTTGTCTCTGCCTTTTCTTTTGTCTATCGTGAAGCTTGCTAATGACGCTAACCGTCCCAAGCAGAAGCTTTTGGGGGATCTACACGTCATTGAACTTGTCTTTCATATTCTTGTGCTACTCGTGAGACATTGCGCTTATATTGAAACCGTTTTTCCTTACAAGAAGACCTCGAGGTTGAGCTCCAACGCGGTAGTGGGGAAACTAGGCTGGAGTGTTAGGATACCAGATCTGAAGGGACTTCTCAGAACAGAATGACTTACGGAAGCTCGAAGTGCTTGAGCACGGTCGGGTGCAGGACGCCGAAGACACCAATGTCGTGGGTCTTGCCGTCAAGACGAAGCTTGATGGCTGCCGCGTGGCCCTGGAAGAAGGTCGGGTCTGGTGATGATGGACTTAGCCTCACGAAACTTACGGTAGGGGTAATTTAATTAGAATAACAAACATACCATCGACCTCCTCGATCCAGTAGCCGCCGAGCTTCTCGTTCTTAAGAGCATCCTCATGTGTGATGAAGGCGCTCCGGAGCATCAGCATGACGCGGTCAAGCAGACCGTGAACGACCTCAAAACCGGAGGTCTTGCCGTACCAGGCGGCAGCGAAGTGGCGCTCGTTGCGGCTCTTGCGCTCCAGGGACAGATCCTTGAAGGCAACATCGCTGACTTCGAAAATCTTGATGGGCACGCTGTGATGCTTGTTCTCACGAATCGTCTTGAGAAGACCGGGTAGCAGTGACGTGCGGACAATCTGGTATTCCAGGGTCTTGGGGTTCTGCAGCTTGACGCAAGTGTTGCCGTCATCCTTGCGGTTCAACCACGCAAAGTTCTCGTCGTGCGAGCAGAGAATAAGCGGCATGACCTCCGACCACCCGGCCATAGCCGCTTCCGAGCGCACGATATCAGCAAGCTTGTTGATTTTGAGTGGTGCTGCGACGGCCGCGCTCTTGTTGGGGTATTCACGAGGCAGCTTGTTGAAACCATAGCCGATGGCGAGGTCCTCCATGACATCGCACTGATGCAGAACATCGGCGCGAGTGACGGGGACGGCGACGTCGAGGTGCTTAGGCGAGCTCTGCGACGGAGTAGCCTGGAGCGACATGCGCTGGAGAAGCTTGCACTGCTCTTCGGGAGTCAGGTTCAGACCGCAGACCTGGTTGAGGTAGTCGATTTCCGCCTGCATTTGGCGAGGGGTGAGATCTGGCGACTCGCGGCTCTCGCCGTTGTGAGGAGAGACGACCTTGACCGGCTCGACGGTGCAAGGCTCATCGCAGTACAGGCTGAACATGGCACAGACGATGTTGTTCACAATCTCGACCTTGGTCTTGTCGAGAGCAGTAATCTCGATGAGGACATTCTTGGTGTCCAAGGTGATCTTCGAGTGGTTGCCGTTGATGATGGGCGGCAGAGAAAGGACGGTGCGGTTGGCGTCGTAGATGACAGGGTAGACTGGGGAGTCCCGAATGATGTGCAGGTAGCGTCCGAGGTGCTTGTCCTTGTCGTAGAATTCCATCAACTCTTTCGCATTCATCTCCTTGTCCTGGTTCAACGGCGTGAACTTGATGTCCTCTGGAGCATGTGCCTCGTAGCTGAAGGGGCCCTGGATGGTGTCCAGATCGTGCGTGCCGATCGAGACAAGCGTCCTCTGTCTCGCAAGGTTCTGGTGGAGCTTGTCTTGGAGTGCGATGAAGGACTCGTAGCGGTCCTTGGTGAACTTGATGTTGCGCAGGATAGCGCACGAAACGAGCGGTCTTATCCTCGCCGTCTCCTTGTCCACGTTCATGACCTGCAGCTCGCCGCCGGCGGGAGCCACTAATCTGTAGTTGGGAATCGGCTGCCTGCCGAGGAAAATATTGAGGTTCTGGGCAATTCCCTCGTAGCACAGCATGTCATATCTGCGGGGGGTTAGCCGGCAGCTCTCATGTGTCTGGGTGGGACGGCGCATGCCTGTTCGCAGGGATCTCGATCTTCAGCTGCGGCGGCTCCTCAACGCCGTCGACGATGGGGCGCTTCGAGTTGGTGGTCTGGTGCGGTTCAGCCCGTGTTTGCATGGATTGGGAAGAGTCGGCCTTACGTCCTCATCGAGCTCAATGCCTGCGGTATGGTCAGCTCCCGTTCTCAGAGCAGAGGACAGCCAATGCCAGCGTACCGAACTCGAAGCACAGCTCGTCAAACTCCTCGGTGGTGTACCTGCGCTGTCTCAGCACTCATGCTCGCCCAGGCACTGCCGGCATCCTGCTCCAGCGCTGCCCGACACCGGGGGCCGGTGTCTCCCACGCTCTTGCTCGCTGCAGCAGTGGGGCGGATGCCGGCGAAGGGTCGGGTTGACTGACTCCCTGCCGAGAGCCTTGAAGAGCTCGGCCTTATCCACGGATATGGTAGGCATCGTGACCCGGTCGCGGCGCGCGGTGGGGCTCTGGAGTGCGTGGGGTGGTGGTGAGGAAGGTGCGCAGGCTCAGGCCGGCAGGCGCGGGAGGGCAGCAGCGGACGAGGGCGTCTGGGGCGTTGGATTGGGAATGCAGCCGGGCGGGCAGTCTGGGCGTGCGCTCTGCTGGCGGGACGCGGTGGTTAATGGCGTTGGCGGCGGAAGAGTCATCACGCTGTGGATTTTCTCGATGCGCGACAGCTTCCGCCCCGCGCCCGTGTCCGTGCGTCACGAATCGCCTTGTCTGTCTAACAACCAACACTCGACCAGAGACACCCGCCGCAAACATAACCACCGCCCCTCCCACACAGCCAGACCTGGCTCCCCCCACACGCCGGGTCGCTTTGCATCGCTCGCACACCCACCTCCGACCGCCACCGCTCTCCCCGCTCCCCCTCCACCGCCCTGCGCACCACCGCACAACAGACGTCACCCCGTCCTGAATCCGCGACCGAACGCCCTCACATCCGCTCCCCTACCGACGCCGACCCGCTCGCGCTGTGTTCCACCATGGACCAACCTAACCAGTCCGACGAGCTATACCCCATCGCCGTCCTCATTGACGAGTTGAAGGTACCGCGCCTTCTTTGCTCCGCCCCACGCGCTCCTCAGGCTGATGCTTTCTCTACAGCACGATGACGTTCTGCTACGACTGAACGCGATCCGCCGCCTGTCCACCATTGCCCTGGCCCTTGGAGCCGAGCGGACGCGGGATGAGTTGATACCCTTCCTCGATGGTGCGTCGCAAGACATCCCAACGGGGGCCCGCGCGCACACGCTGATGACCTAGTGCAGAATCTGTCGAGGACGAGGACGAGGTCCTCACCGCTCTGAGCGAGGAGCTCGGCAACTTCGTAGAATACGTTGGCGGCCCCGAGTACGGCCACGTGCTTATCTCGCCGCTCGAGAACTTGGCTGGCATTGAAGAGCCCTTGGTCAGGGAGAAGGTCTGTCCCCCAGCCTCCCCAATTGGCACTTGCCAGCGCGCTGACCCGACATAGGCCGTTGAATCGCTCAACAAGGTCTGCCAGGAGCTCAACCCGCAGCAGGTCGAGGAATACTTTGTGCCCCTCACCATCCGCCTCTCCACCGCCGATTGGTTCACGTCCAAGATCTCCGCCACCGGCCTCTACGTGGAGCCCTATCCCAGAGCATCTGCCCAGGCCCAGGAGAGCCTCCGACAGCACTTTGGCAAGCTTGTCCACGATGACACGCCCATGGTCAGGAGGCAGGCCGCGAACAACCTGGCGAAGTTCGTGAAGGCCGGCATGCCCCCTCAGACGGTTATCGAGGACATGATCCCGCTTTTCCAGCGCCTGACTACCGACGACCAGGACAGTGTCAGGCTTCTGACCGTTGACGTTTTGATTGCTATCGCGGAGGTTGTCCCGAAGGAGGAGCAGACGAGCCATGGAGTTTTGCTTGCGGCGCTGAGGCATCTCTTTGAGGACAAGAGCTGGAGAGTGAGATACATGGTTGCAGACCGCTTCGAGAAGGTAACATATTTGCCTCAGCAAGATTATGGACCTGTGCTGATGAACTGGCGATGCAGATTGCAAAGGCTGTGGAAGAGGAGCTCATCACAAGGGACCTTGTTCCGGCTTTCGTCAAGCTTGTGAAGGACACCGAGGCGGAGGTGCGGAGTGCTATCGCGGGACAGATCCCTGGTATGAGCTGCTCAAAGTGACCTGAAATTGATTCTGCGCTAACTTCACCCAGGCTTCTGCAGGCTCCTCAGCAAGGAGACTCTTCTCCAAGAGGTTATGCCCAACATCGAGGAGCTGGTCTCCGACCAGTCTCAGCACGTTCGCGCTGCTCTGGGTACTCAGATCAGCGGTCTTGCCCCCATTCTTGGCAAGGACGAGTAAGCATAGCGCACGTGGATCTGGTTAACTGTCAGGTGCTGATGCGCAATAGGACTATTACGCACCTCCTTCCTATGTTCCTTCAGATGCTGAAGGATGAGTTCCCCGACGTCCGTCTTAACATCATCTCGAAGCTGGAGCAAGTCAACGATGGTGAGTATTCCAAGAGACTTTCCCCACATGAGAGCATGCCCGCGATTCCTAACAGTGGTACCAATAACATTAGTCATCGGCATCGAGCTTCTTTCCCAGTCCCTTCTCCCTGCTATTGTTCAGCTGGCAGAAGACAAGCAATGGCGTGTGCGCCTCGCCATCATCGAATACGTTCCCCTTCTGGCTAGCCAGCTCGGTGTTAAGTTCTTCGATGAGAAGCTGAGCAGCCTATGCATGAGCTGGCTGGGCGACACTGTCTTCTCCATCCGCGAGGCTTCCACTCAGAACCTTAAGAAGCTTACCGAGGTCTTCGGCGTCGACTGGGCGAACGAGGCCATTGTGCCGAAGGTCATGGCCATGGGCGCTCACCCGAACTATCTCTACCGCATGACGACTTGCTTCGCCATCTCTGTGAGTTTTCCCAGCTGGTCCAGTATGTCTCAGTGTTCTAACACAGATCCGTAGACGCTCGCACCCGCATTAAGTCTCAACGTCATCGAGGCCTCTATCTTGCCTATGATGGATAAGCTTGTTGATGACCGCATTCCCAACATCCGCTTCAACGTGGCCAAGTCGTACGAGGTGCTCATCAACGTTCTCAAGCGTCTGCCGGAGACGGGTACCATTGTTGAGCTCGAGAAGTCCGGCACGACTCCCGAGGGATCGCAACGTGGTCACGACCTCATCCAGAACTCGATCCTGCCCAGCCTGGAGAAGCTTCAGCAGGATGACGATGTCGACGTGCGGTACTTCGCCACCACTGCGGCGAATAGCTTCACGGATGCTATGCACACGGAGCCCTAGATCTAGAGAGATCGCAATGTAATCTTCTCAGCACCCTAGCTAGCGAACTCGGCATCGTCACAGAATAGGCAATGATGGATGAGTATTGTGGTTTGGGTTCCCGGAGTGTGCATGTGCACGTGATGGTTTCTGGCTTCTTGTTTTTTTCTAAAAGCAAACCGAAAAAAAGACAGATACCAGGGGGACGGCGGGGCTTCTTCAGAGAATAACGTGGGGGTGATGCTGGATGATGGATGGATAGCAGGGAATACCAGCAAACTTTTGTAGAGTCCTACCCGCTGTTCTCTTCCTCCTTCTCTCGCTGCCGGGGTGCTCTTTGACATTGGCGAGAGAAGCAAAGACGGCAGCCTACGGACTACTATTAATTGGGACTTTTGAGTTTCGCCCTAAGGCAACAACTTATGAACATGGCTTTCTCGAGCACACCCACTGTTTTTGGCAAGTCCCTTGTCCTCTCTTAGTTGCATTATATTGCGTCAACGTCTTGCTTTTTAGAGCCCCATCCCGTCAACATGTCGAACCGGTATTCCATTCATTTATCCCTCTTAGGCCCCCCCTCCCTGGTGTGCGTTATGCGCTGGTCGAACGCCGTTGGTCCCGAGAGAACGATGCATCAATCAACGATTGAACATGTGTGACGATATCATTCGCGTCTCCGTTGACGCGCGGCTATGTACATGTACGGTACCTGTGCAGAAACCCAGACACCGCAGGGCCGGGTGTGCGCGCGCGCGAATATGACGTGCGCGGGCGGAGTGCTTTCCGCGACCCCCAAGCGGGTTTCTGCCTAACCGCATCCGTGTTAGCGGAAGGTGGCGAGCCCGGGGCGAGTGTGAACCTAAAGGTGGAAGGGTCCAGGTGGGCGGGTGCGGAATATAACGGTCGGTAGCACGACAGCGGAAGGGGGGTAGGGGTGCTGTGGATGTATGTACAAGTCTTTTTTTTCTCTTTTTCTTCTTCATTGGGACGTGTGATGAGATTGCCGGCTTTCTGGGCGCGCACGTGGCATGTGCACTTTTACAAGATGCCCTTGATCATTCATTCACACATGCTGTTGCGACTTCTCGATCGAAGGGGAGATAAAAAAGACACTTTTTCTACCGGACGTCGTACTCGACGTGAAGCTATGATGCTGATTCCGCCCCATGTTCTGTACTTCTCGATTACCTCCCAGCCTCGCGAGCGAATGAAACGGAAACAAACAACCGATTTGTTCTTTCTCAATCTTTTCCGGGCCCCTCGCGCCGTAGAACGCCATGTTGTGGGTAGTCATCGATCTTGCTGCCCATCCCTGCGCCCAAGAATGCCGTCTGCCGTCTTGTGAAAACCTCGACCCCGTACCCCAGTACCAGCTCACTCGTCGACATCCATGTCCTCGACGCCCTTGCCGACAATGAGCTTTTGCTTCCTCTTCGCCTTGGGGACCTTGGCGCGGACGCGCGTCTTCTCCTCTTCCTCGTCGACCTCCTCGTCCATGTCCTCGAACTCGCCGTTCTCGACCTCCATGCTCTCGAGCTTCTGGCGCACGTGCTCGGGCACCTCGTCGCGCAGCTCCGGCGGGAGTAGGTGCTGGTTCTCCTCGACGAGCTTGCGGTCGGCGGCGAGCTGGCGCTCCTTGTTGCCCTTCATGCGTTCCTTGTAGAAGAGGCGCTCGCGGCGCTGGCGCACCTCTTCGACGCGCTGCATCGCCTGCAGCGTCTTGGCCACCAGGTCGCGGTTGTAGCGGACGGGCACGTTCCTCCGCGCGGCGAAGGCGAGCGTGCTGTCGACCGTCATCTCCTTGCCGTGCGCCGCGCGATAGCTCTTGGTCCAGGCCAGCTTCCTGGGGTTCCTCTTCATCTTGAAGTTCTTGTGGCACTTCGATCTGCAAAAGCGGAACATCTTTGCATCTATAAACCCAGAGCGTCAGTGATTATTCAAGGTATCAAAGCGATGTTATGAGCACAAGAGGTATAGTCAAAGCCGCCTCATCCACTTGGGTGCATGGTCAACGGCGTTAAGGCGCTGGGAGGTCCGAACAGTGGATAATTCGACTAGAAGCATGTCGTTGTGTGCGTTCCTTCAGTGGTACTGTTGCGCGCGTTGAATCGGGACAGTAACCGCATGACGTTGACAGCGAAGAAATTCATGGATACTCTCCCGTTTCTGGGATTTTTCTCAAGAATTGTAGCCAGGTGCGCTGCAATGGTCCGGATATCATGCTTTTCCCGGTCTCGACACGGCCAGCTCTTCCGACCCCAGGAGACTTGATTTTGCTCATGGTAACGGACAAGCCATTCCGCATGCGAAGTCTTCGGTGTCCTTGCTCATAGATATTTGGGCAAGGGACCCGCAAGCAGGCGTCCATTTCCGACATGCGTTTTGTACCTTCCTCTTGTGCCGATGTATCTATCTTTTCTGCGATTGAGGGGGAAAAAAAAGAGAGGCAAACGTACCGTTGCGCACGAAGCTGATACCCTTGCTAGGGTAGCAGGGCCCTATATAAAGCGTCAGTCATTTGTTTCTCTTCCGCATCCCATCCATAGCTTTGTATGAGCGAGTGATCCGGCCGAGAGGCGCGAAGAGCGAGGATCGGACACGACGTACGAGAGCAAAAAGAACAACTGCATTCAAGTCAGTACACCAAGCATGGCTTTCTGTGAGAGAGGACGCACGTTTCAATCCTCATGGTGCCGGTTGATGTGCGATTTCAAGGCTCGAAGTGTCCGGTGGTGTTGGCAGATGTTCGGTCGCGCTGTCGGGGAGCGCAAGGCAGCAGGGACGTTGTGCCTGGCCGGGACAGGGTCGAGTGGAGTGCGGAGCGGGGGAAGCGCAGGTCGGCGGGCAGTGGTGCAAGATGCGGCGGCAAGGAAGTTTCCCAACGCCTCTGCAAATGCCAAGACAAAATTTTCGCACGGACCACCTCGGCCATCTTTGCCGCCCTCCTCCGACGCCTTCGCCCGCAGCTTTCGACGCCTTCTTCGCCCGTGCGACATCGCTGCTTCCAGTCCTCCCGTCACTTCATACTTCACAATGGCGTCTGCGCTTGCGATAGGTTTCGGTGTGGCTGCCGCCGCCTTCTTCGTGCGTGGGCCCTTCCTGCGGCTTGTCGCGACAGACTGTGCGCAGATACTGACATTTCGCAGGGCAGGGCTGGTCTTGTCGCTCTCCGCAGAGCCCGTGGTGGGACGAATGCGTTGGGTCGTGCATTCTACAAGGGCGGATTCGAGCCCAAGATGAACAGGAGGGAGGCTGCTCTCATCCTCGAGCTTCCGTACGTCACTGCTCATGTGCATACTAGACGCCGGACTAACCGCCGCCACAGTGAGAGAGGCTTATCGAAGGAGCTCATTCGCAAGAAGCACAGGCAGCTTATGCTGCTCAACCACCCTGACCGCGGCGGAAGTCCATATCTCGCTACCAAGGTTAACGAGGCGAAGGAGTTTTTGGAGACCAACCGCACATGAGCGCGACCCGCCACTTAAAGCCGGCGGCATGTGTATGATATTTAGGTGCGGGGACACAAAAGGGTCACAGCGCGGCGTTCAGGAGGCTTCGTGTGCATGTTTGGCGTTATGGGATCACCACTCGATGTTGCGACGGATTGTGAGCCTTCGCGGCTATACTACATGAATAGTTGTTGAGGCATCTGTATATGCCTGAAGCCTCTTTTTCTCGGGAATCGAGTTGCCAGTCATGATGTTGAGCATGAGTTGTTGAATATCTTCGCATTTCTCTTTCTCCACTCTCCTACCAGACGCTCTCCTGTCCAGGGCCATTTCCCCTTCTAACTCCTTTATTCTATTAACCCTTTCTCGCCCTCCATATGGATACAAGACCGGTTTTCGTATTGCAACCTTACCGCTATAGGACATGGGTTTAGCATACATTCAGACGCATACATTCGGCGAATGCGCTGACCTCGACATTTTGAGGAGATCTCAACCTTTCATGCCTGGCGTTGGAGCTCATGCGCTACTCTGCAAACTGGCCCTGTAGTGGCTCGGGGCTTTTTTTTTTTTTTTTTTTGGTGGAATGAGAGTGCTTTACTTTTTGCTGGGGCGGCTAGTCGTGCGGTAATCCATGGGTATGATCCACGCACTCACCCATGGGCTTCACCCATGACTCCAGGCAATAGGCAAGCTGTCCTCGGTCAGAATTTGCATACCTTCAGCTATTTATTATTCGCCTCAGGTCTGCGCTTCAAGATTCCGGCAACATCAAGCCCAAGCAACGAACGACTGAACCCGAACACTACGATAGCCACATAGAGCGATACTCACAAGACAACCAAAGTTCCTCCCAGATGGATACCCGCTTGGATAGTCTTCCGTTTGAGTTGCTCGACAGCATCGCATCGTTCGTGGATGACAAAGACATTCTCAACCTCCGACGTTCCTGCCACACACTCCGAGCCGCGTCAGACTTCCATTTCAGGCGGGCGTTCCTCACATCCAGGACCACATCACTTGATGTACATGACCTGAGAGCTCTCTCCGAACTTTCGAGGCACCCAATATACAGCCGTGATGTCAAGGAAATCAAGGTCGATGTTCAACTCAATCCTCCCAATCCAGCCGATAACTATCGTCCACTTTTCCCACCCTATGCCAAGGCTCCATACACCCTCCTGTCAGCCGACCGACGTACGACTTGCTATACGACTGCAATCCTTACGTCGGTTCTAGGCAATCTTCCGGCCTTGGAATCGATTCGCATCGGTTATTTTAGGAGCCCTTATTCCGAATTAAAGCTTCGCCAGGTGGTGGCCCGTCATCCCAACCCACTTGCGGTGCACAGCACGTTCACTATGTTTACGGTCGACTATGACGAGATGCTCCTCAGAGTCGACGAAGTCATTTCCGCCATGATCGCAAGCGCGAAGCAGCTCAAAGGCTTCTCTGTGGATCATGGGACCCTTGACAAACCGGCCCTGCGCAGAATCCCTGAGCAACGTTTCCAGTCTCTCGGTCTTTGTATGCAATCAGTGCGCTCTTTCAAGATGGATATAGGACTGAGTTTCATACGCTCCCGCGAAGACGTGGCTCGGACCGTAAACATGCTCTCCGCCATGCCGATGCTCCAATGTCTGGATCTCTCGATCAACACACCGTTTGCCGGTGTATTCGGAGCTATCAATGCCATTGCACCCTGGGCCAACCTCACCACTTGCTCTCTTAGCAGATTCTCCTGCACTGAAGAAGACCTTCTCCTCTTCGTGCGAAAACATTTGAGAAACTGTCGGTCCATTTCATTTTGTTTTGCAGACTTGATACAAGGAGATTGGCGCCGAATACTCTACTCGATGCTGACAGCATCGAAAGTGGATGATCTACATTTAACGGATTGCATGTATCGGTCGACCGTCCCCGGGGGAGGTGGGTTACCCGTCAACGGGGGAGTTTGGCCATCCGTCAACGGGGGAGTTTGGTCATCCGTCAACGGGGGAGTTTGGTCAGCCGTCCCCGTGGGAGGGAACCGAGGATTACGATGCCTACAGCCACTACATGCGGGTGGATCCTCAGCCGATGCCTTGAAGACACTCCACGGCTATATCCCGAGCTATGCTTAGAGCAAGGATCAAAGAAACCATGGGCAGATATGGGGCTTCCTCACACACATTCAAAGATATCAAACAATAAAGATCCAAATCGATAATGCTACGAGCAACCACAGTCGGCCTTTCCGTGATTCTGAAAGTCGTGAACCGCGCCAATGATTATGTCTTCCACCTTCTCCCGGCCCAAACCCAAGAGGTCGTTCGCGCTCTTCGTCCTGAAGGAATCCACAGCGCCCAGAGAAGTATCGTACAGCACGCTCCTCTCCATCAAAGCGATGCCCGCGTCCGGGAAGCCCCTCCGCAAGCACCTCTCCGCCTCAGCCACGCACTCGGCAACATCGGCCGTGCCGACCGCCCACTCCTTGCCGGTCGCCGCCTGCAAGCACGCGACGACCTCGTCGGCCGAGGTGACGGCGCCCGCCGCGTAGAGATAAGAATTCCGAACCGCGTCCCAGCGCTCGACGACGCGCGCAACCGAACGCCCGACCCACGCCAGCGAAGAAACCGCAAAAAACGCCCGATCCCGCCCGCCCGCATCCCCGTCCCCGTCCCCGTACACGGTGGCGCTCTGCCACTTGATGTCGAACCCCAGGTCGTCCAGCCGCGCGCCCAGCAGCGCCCCCGCCGCGACCGCGACCCACGAAAACGGGTCGTCGAACCCCCCGCTCGTCTGCACCACCTCCACCGCGTCTCCCTCCGCATCCCCATGCCCATGCCCATGCCCACACCCATCCGCACAGCACCCACCCTTACCCCCACCTTCATCTCCACCCACCTCCCCATCCCCATCCCCATCCCCATCCCCACCCGCAACAGTCCCGTCCCCGCTCTTCCCCTCACTCTCCATCGCCCTCAAAAACCCAATCAACCGCGCCCGCTGCGCGTGCGGCGGCAGCCGCCCCGCCACGCGCTCGTTGAGCGAGTCGGCCCCGAACTCGGCGGGCACGAAGCGCGGCACGCGCGCCTGCACCGCGGCGTTGACGAGGCGCGTCTGCGCCGCGTAGTAGTCGCCGCCTCCGCCGCCGCCTCCGTCGGTGCTGATGACGAGGTCCTGGCCGGCGAGGGCGGCGCGAAGGCTGGAGGGGGAGGAGAAGTCGGCGGGGAGGTGGCGGATGGGGTGGTGGGGGTGGGAGTGGTGGGAGTCGGAGTCGGAGTCGGAGTCGGAGTGGTGGTGGTTGGTGGTGGTGGTGGTGGTGGACGACGAGAGCAGCGGGGAGTGGGCGGAGGGGCCGGCCGTGGAGGGAATTAAGAGGGTGAGCTGGCGCGGGGGGTCGAGCTCGCCGAGGGCGTCGAGGATGGACTGGGCGAGGTATGTGTCCTGGTTGGGGAAACGATGTTAGCGGCGGCGGCGGTGGTGGTGTGAGTGGAAACAAAAAACTTACTCCGACGACGGTGATGTTGCGGATGGCGAGCCCAGGGTCGGGGCGGTCAGGGTGAACCATTGCGAGAGGCCGTTTTCGCGCAGTTGCTGGTCGCGGCGGCGCTGGATCTGGAGGTAGGCGTACATGGTGGTGGATTTATAATGCGTCTGTGCGGATGAATGGAAGCTACGAGTGGGGTTGGACTGGTGCTATGTCGAATGTGACTGTGGCTGTCTGATGATGGGCGGCACCACTGTGGGCCAGTCCGGCGGCTTTTATAGCGGACATTGAGGCGTCTGGCAGCGAGGGCGATGAGGCTCAAGCTGGGAATATTTTTGGCTTGAGACAGGAGGGAGGTTTCGGAGTGGCAGTAGTCGTGGCCGGGTCTCGCGACCGTGGTGAGAGATGTCGGGAACAATCGGGCAAGGCCCCATCTTTCATCAACCGCCTGCGACTCCCCGTGTCCCCCACGCCCTCTCCAGCCACCCAGCGCCGTCCCCCATGCCCTGCTGCCCTGCTGCCATCAGCGCCCGCCCTGTCGCGCGCGCTGTCCGACGCGACCTGGGACGCCTGCGACCCCGATGGCGAGACTCGAAGCGGCGGTGTCGGGCTGCTGCGTGGCCGTGACACCTCTCGCCATGCAAGGGCGAAATTGCACCTGCATGCTCGAGCCCACGACTTCTCGAATCCGGCTTCTGATCAGGCGATGGAGCACAAAGCGCAACGGGGCCCCCAGACGCCCCCGCGGTCGGTCCGCCATCTTGCTGCCAGGCCGCGAACGCGGAGTGGTGGCAATAGCTCGGAAGAGCTGGTGGAAGCTCCTGAGGCTGACGAAGGCCCGGTTCGAAAGTGGATTGCGGACGTAAGTGTTTGACTTTTTCATTCTTGGTCTGCCGCCGTCTTCACTTCTGGCTCGGGCAAAACCGGCTCCCTATCGTTTCGATCTTGCATGGAAGAATCTGTGGCCTGGGAGAGCTTCTACACCCCAAGTCGACAAGCAAGTGAGGTGATGTCCATGATCGTCCTCCGATGCCGCGCCACAAGCCCTGTGGCTGCTCGGTTGGCACATGGTAGATCTGGATCCAGTGATCCACAGCCGACTATCATGCCTCAGGCATCCATCCGGGACAATAATCAAGACGACTCGGTCGAGAGGACGAAAGCCGCACCACGTTGTTCTTCGTTATTTTGTTGCCGGCATTTGCGTCTCTTTGCTTGTTATTTTTCTTTATTGTCTTTTTGCATTCACTGCAGGATTGGATTGCACCACCGGGCGTCTTGACCTGTGGATCATCACCACAAAAGGCATATCGCTCACCGCTTCGCACTCATTTTTACTGGTGCCCGTATGGATGGGAAGCGGCTTTGGTCTTCTTCGGCTTTGGCCTTCTTCGGCTTTGGCCTTCTAACTGTGGTCTCTCTTGCCAATATACGCCACCTGCTGGTTTTGTCATCCTTGGGTTGCAGGCGACGTTACGTTGGCAGCGGATGGGTCTCGACCATGGATGCCTCCCCACCCTGGCCACTATATGAAGACTGGCAAGGGACGTATTGGAGAAAGACGGCTGGCTCAATATTTCCTGAGGGTTGTCTCGGTCGGAGCGACCCGCTCGTCGATGCTCAGTGTGGCAGGCGACAAGAGTGAAGCGATTGTAAGCACGAATGGTGCGATGCCGCCGCTTCATTTACATCAAAACGAGCCCGCACGCCAAGAGTGGCATCTCATCGGTTGCAGGGAACTGCATCATGCGCCTCTCAACAGCCGGCCTTGGTTACCTTTTCGTCGACCTCTAAAACATAAACAAACGTGTACGACATGTTCCGAATTCCATGTCTGTTCCTCCTCACGGGCGCACTGCAGCGACAGCTCCGGTCATACCGCCTTCGCTTGAAACTTTTCGACTTCCATGGCCTGGTGGCTCACAACAAGCCTCGTAGCTCGCCATTGCGCTGTGCCGGAAGCGGGGGCTGCATGCATGCCAACACCAGGCGGCCAAATCACATCAGGCGTACACAGCTTATCTGAGTCTCCGCAGTTATACGGACATACCAAGGCCTTGTCGCACTGCGTCGCCACCAACGGCAGGCGTTTGCCATGGCGCCGCCACCGAAGCCAAGACGCGCCAAGCTCCCCAGAGCCTCTCCGCCTTCCTCTTTCCGCTCCGGCCCATCTGCTCCCCCTCAGCACCAAGACCGCCCATGTGCAACGGACCTGTGTGTCCTGACGCTCTCCCGCTCGTAGCGACACCCAATGCGACCCCGCCGTCCAATCGACGTCCGCCAAAACCCTATCTCGCCCGCCGTCGAAATGCAAGGATGGTGGGAGGAAGACGCCGTACCACCTTAGGCCGGATGAGGCAGGCAAAGACTGTTCGCTGAGGCGGCATCCGAACATGCGGGCTCTGGGGAAGCTCCAGCGCGGCCGTATATATAAAGCTGCCTGGAAATACTCCCTCAAACTTGCTCTCCAGCAGTCCGCTTTCCTCCAAGTGTGCACCCACATCATGCAGCTTCTCAGCACTGCCGGCTTGGCCGCCCTGGCGGGCGTCGCCTCCTCGATGGAACTGGCTCCGGATGCCGTCAAGGCTGCAGAGCTGTACGATTCGGGCGTCATTCATCAGCGCATCATGGAAAACAAGCACGTATGTTTCCCCGCTGCTCTCTACCGCCCGCGCTTGAGCTGACGACAATCCTAGTCTTGGTGGGACAAGCAGAGGGCTGCCGGTGCATTCGAGTCTTCGCAGTACCCCGAGCTCTCCAACATTCCCTGCGTGGATGGCGTTGCTGTCGGCATCGAGGGCGATGCTAACAACACCTTCCGCTGCAACAACCTGGACCTCGTCCACTTCCTGAGCCACGCCGACCTTGGCAGCGAGCTCGGCGAAGGCTCCTCCTCGTGGGGCTGGACTTCGGAAGATGGCCGTGAGTTCATCACCATTGGCCAGAGCGACGGTGCTGCCTTCGCCGAGATCTCTCCCGAGGGAAAGCTCATCTACCTCGGCCGTCTGCCTCAGTACTCGGTCCCTGCCATCTGGCGCGAGATCCGCGCCTACAAGAACTACATGGTCATCGGCTCCGAGGCCGTGGGCCACAACATCCAGATCTTTGATCTGACCAAGGTAAGCTTTGCCGCATCTGCATGTCATTCCTTGTTGCCAAGTATTAACCCATCGTCTTATAGCTCCTGGATGTGGATCCTGCCAGCCCCGTTGTCTTTTCCAACGAGGACGATCTCACCGGTCTCTTCACCGGCCTCCCCATTGGCCGCACCCACAACGTTGTCGTCAACGAGGAGACCAACTGGGCTTATGCCGTCGGTGCTGCTCCGAGAGACAACACGACCTGTGCTGCCGGTCTCATCTTCATCGATCTGACCGACCCGTCCAACCCCACCAGCCCCGGCTGCGACCCCCAGGATGGCTACGTCCACGACGCCCAGTGCGTCATCTACCACGGCCCGGACACGCAGTACGAGGGCCGCGAGATCTGCTACGGCTACAACGAGGACACGCTCACCATCTACGACGTGACGGACAAGTCCAACTCGACCGTCATCTCGCGCACGTCGTACCAGGGCGCGTCGTACACGCACCAGGGCTGGCTGCTGGACAAGTCGTGGCAGGAGTTCCTCATCCTCGACGACGAGTACGACGAGTACGACCAGGTCGAGCCCGCGGCCGACGGCTACTTCGTCACGTACATCTGGAACATCTCGTCGCTCGCGGCGCCCAAGCAGACGGGCATCTACAAGAGCGAGCACTACGGCATCGACCATAACCAGTACATCGTCGACGGCAAGGCCTACCAGTCCAACTACGGCGCCGGCTTCCACATCATCGACGTCAGCTCCATCCCCGCCGACCCGACCGGCGCCGGCGTCAAGGAGGTCGCCTTCTTCGACATCTACCCCGAGGACGACGCCCTGCCCGAGGGCGGCATCATCGAGTTCGTCGGCAGCTGGAGCAGCTACGCTTACTTCAAGAGCGGCTACTACTTCGTCAACACCATCGAGCGCGGCGCCTTTGTGCTGAAGGACTCGTCTGCGTAGAGGTAGTTGGTTGGTTGGTGGTGGAATGGACTCGTTGATTCCGGGAACAGTGTTGTTTCCAGATGGAGATGGTGGTTTTTTTTTCTTTTTCCAAAAAAAAAAGTCTCGGATAGACATGAACTGAAATATATATGTTCAGATCTCGCCGGTTGCGCTGTGCTCGGCTAATGATATTATACTCTCCCCTTTCCAACGCTATCTTAATACCTCTCGTGCACGCGTGTGGCAATAATGAGATACTTGGTGAGAACAAAGTGATGTAAGAGAGAAAGTGGTAGTCGCTTGCGTATTGCCTTAGGGTTCATGTATAATCTGCCCTACATCCATGATTTGAGACTCGTCAACTGTGCATACTTTTGGCGCAAGGTAACGATACAACTGGGAGTCGCAACAACAAGTCTGTCATCGGAGATCGACCTGGATGGTACCGCGCCGAGTCGGAAAAAAAAAAGATCAAAGAAGCACCTTCCTAAAAAAGGGGGGGGGGCCAAGCCGACGTGCTTGATTAAGCCCTTAGTGCCAAGCCGTGCCAACAGCACCGCCAAGACAATAGGTACGTCCACCGAGGGGGCGGAGGTGACAGCCGGACGTGCGCGTGTGAAAGTTTCCCGAACCGAGGGACTGGTAGTTGTGGGTACGTAAAGTAAAGGGAGGCGGTGAAAGGAGGGGGAAAAGATGGAGATGGCCGGCTACTTACTACCTACTACGTACTACTGATGGGGGACCGAAGATGGGGGGTTGACCGTGGCCGACGTAAAGCACCGCGAACTGTGTGCCCCGCCGGCGAAGGCTGCGCGGGGTTCGAGCATGAGAGTCTCGACGTAATACATGTCTTTCGATGGGATAATGGTCGGGAGAAAGCTTGCACTTTCTCCCCTTTCCCTCTCTGGATCGTTTTTTCTCCTTCTTTTCTCCCTGCACTACGTTCGAACCGTGGTTATGCGACGTGTGAAGAGACGTACGTCAACGAGATTGTGATGGCTGTCGCTTGGAGATCAAGGGATCGTGGCGGCTCGGAGAGAAATCTAGATTCGATGTCTAACGTCGATAGACGAGGGGTCGCCTTCTGCCACTGTAAGATACGCGCGACCGGGCCCGATCCAAGAGGAGAGACAGGGTTTCAATATGTGGCTGTCATGTCTCAAAGCCACATGTGTATTTTGATCTAACTGTCGCAATCAGAACCCGCACCTCTCCTCTTTGCCAGCGCGGAATCCAGATGCTGTTACTGAGGAGGGAAGGAGAGACGAGGGGTCGTCCACGGCCCGGAACTTACCCTCGCCGAGAGGAAGCGGGGAAACCCCCATTCTAGTGCCGTGAACACCGACCAACGCTGGATCGGGGGGTAAAAGAAGAAAGTGATGAACATTCGGAGATCGGCATGTCGGAAGGTGTGGCTCCCATGGCGGCCCCGGCACCGGAGCAATAGCGTGGGTTTACTACACTAGCTTAATTTATGCTGGACTCCCCAGGAACCTCATCCGTCGCTTTCCCTACCTTGGTGGTGCTTATCGACGCAATGGTCAGAAAGCGGCTCTGTCCTCTGGACCCCGAAGGAGCAACATGCCCAGTAGCTGTGCTTTCCTCCGCCGAAATGTGACCATGATCACCGAGAACCAAATTCCCGCTCGAAATTCCGGCAACAGTTGACGAGGGTTCGAGGGAAAAGGGAAGAACTCTTGTGCTTGGCATCCAAGCCCCCACCCTTCTGCTTCGAGTAGTGCTCGCCCCATCCCGCATGCTTGGCGTCAGGCGGAGTGCCGCCCTAGTGGTGTTTGTGGAGCTTCTTCAGCTGAACCGGAGTGATATCTGTGTCGGAACAACGAGGCGGTGGCGCTTCAATTGCCGATTGGAACTGGATAGGGATGCATTACAGGCGCCAGAAATGGCGCAAATTGACTTTGCAGGTGACAATGTGAAGGAAATCTGTCTCGAGTCTCGATTGTTGCGTGGTTGTTGGCACGCCTTTCCGAGAATGATGGTGAGTCCATCTTTTCCCCTTCCTGCAAAGGATGGTTCGTGGAGAAGACAAAAGCTGAGAGACAGGGGGGTGGTATGGAGAATACTTAAGTCTAGAGCATTCCTCTGGCGTGGAGGATGTACCCGAGTCGATCTAATCCGCAGCTATCTGCTGTTTTCTTGTTCTTATACTCTTGTTGTTTGGTACCGAGGCGGCCTCAACCTTATCAAGGCTTCGATATCGTCATTCATCATGCGTTTCGTCCCTCTCCTCCCTCTTCTGCCCTTGGCAGCAGCAGCACCGCTGCTTGAGCCAAAGGGAACCGCCGAAGTCATTCCTGGAGAATACATCGTCGTCATGAAGCCCGAGGCTAAAGAGACAGAATTCTCACATATGCTTCACATGTTCGATAACGACGTACGCCACGTCTACAGCATGGGTTCATTCAGGGGCGCGGCGGGAAGCCTGGACGATCAGCTGTTGAATGCGGTACAAAACATGGATTCAGTAAGTGATTTTTCCAATTCATGTTCCTCTATAGTTGGCCGTGGCCACAGAGGGTTAGGCAAGGCTCAAGACACGCAGCTTAAATAGACTGCAAAGCCTTGGCTCGCGGTAATTTGCGTGATGGGTGTCATTTAGCTTACCACATGTCTTAGGTCATGTACATCGAGCGTAACACCAAGGTCCACACCGCCGCCGTTACCCAAAGCAACGCTACGTGGGGCCTTGGTAGAATCTCACACCGTCAGAAGGGCTCCTACAACTATGTGTATGATGCGTCTGCTGGAGCAGGTACCTGCTCTTACATCATCGACACGGGCATCTACACCGGCCACCCGGATTTCGAAGGCCGTGCAAGCTTCCTCGCAGACTTCTCTGGAGAAAACAATACAGTGGACGGCAACGGACACGGCACGCACGTCGCGGGCACAGTCGGTAGCAAGACGTACGGCGTGGCAAAGAAGACGTCTCTCTTCGCGGTGAAGGTGCTTCGTGCAGACGGTTCGGGCGACAGCTCTGGCGTGCTCAAGGGAATTGAGTTCGCCGCCATGAACGCCACGGCGAGACAAAAGGCAGGGCAATGCCCGAAAGGATCTGTTGCAAACATGAGCCTCGGCGGACTGTACAACAAGGCGCAAAAGGACGCAGTCAAGGCAGCGATCAAGACCGGGCTGTTCATGTCGGTTGCAGCCGGCAACGACGGATTGCCCTCGCTCTTCTTCAGCCCGGCAAACGAAGCGTCGGCCTGCACGGTAGGTGCCACGGATAAGAACGACCGGCTGGCATCCTTCAGCAACTGGGGGGCGCTGGTGGATATTCTGGCACCTGGGGTGGACATTCAGTCGACGTGGAACGACGGAAAAACGGTAAGCTGACATTCGGATCCGGGTCAGCCTGATGGCTGCCAACTGACGTGACGCAGAGGACGATCTCTGGTACCTCAATGGCGGCGCCGCACATTGCCGGTCTTGGGGCGTATCTCCTGGGGCTTGAGCAGCGTCGTGCGCCGAAGGCGTTGTGCCAACGCATGCAGGACCTGTCTACGAAGAACAAAATCTCGAACAACAAGCCGCAGACGAAGAACTACCTCGCGTTCAACGGCATCAGTGCTTGATGTCGGCGAAGGCGTGCAATCAGCAGCCAGCCTGACGACGCGAGAAAGGAATATTCCTAAATGAGTCAGATTTTCCGGCGTGAAGACCAATTGGCAGCGTCCAAGCCACGCGGGAGGCAGCTGCAAGCGGGCAGCATGCGGCGCCAAGGGCGGGTGTGGTGTGCCAATTGGGTGCTTAAGGGAAAACAAGAGTGGATGTCAGGAGCATTGAGAATTTGGCAATTGTGGTTCTTTTCTTCCCCTAATTCCGGAAGCGTCCCCTATCGAGGAGATGAGGACCGGCAGGTGCGCCGGCGGGTGGTGGCGGTGGTTGCTGGATGGGGCTTTGATTTACGGCAGGCAGCACAGGTTGTAATGAGGATGACGATGCGGAACGCGCCAAGAGGCAGTGCATGACGGCGAGGTGTTGAGTTGACGTGCGCGGTAAGCGAGCTTGGAGTTTGGAGCGGCGGCGGGAAGAGAGATTGCGCTGAATCAGAAACGCATATTTCCAGAAGCCAGGAGGGCGGGTCGGCGGATCTGTTCGCAAGCTGAAACCAAAGGGCTGCTTATCTGCACGCCTGATGAGCAGCGGCGGCGTCGCTCTCAGCTGACGGCAGCAAGGGAGGCGGCGGGCAAGGTGCAAGGCGAGCGGGCATGGGACATTGGGACCCCGCGTTGGCGTTTCGCGTTTCCGAAGCCAAAAGGGAGCGGCCGACGTCAATTCGACCAGCGCCACTCCTTTTCGCGCAGCCGGCGCCCGTTGCGACCCTTTTCGCGGTGATCGCACGCCCGAAGCAGCCGTCGCGACGTGGCGCTTGTGTTTGATCGCCGCTGGCACGTGTTTCTGTGTGCTGCGCAGCCGCGCAGCCGCCCTGGTGCCCTGGTGCCCTGGTGCCCTGGTGACTGCGGCAGACGTCATCACCCGCCCGCCGCCCGCCGCCCGCTCGGGTCGCCGGGGCTGACAGGCGCCCTCGCTCACTGGCGCGGGACCGCCGGCGGCGGGGCGGGCGCGGCGGGGTGCTGGTTGGCCTGCATGGTTGGCCGCGTGCCCGGCGTGCGCGTACGCGTCGAAAAAAAACTGGCGGGCTGGCTGGCTGGCAGGTCGCGACGGGCGCGCGCGCGGGAGCAGGTGTGCAGGGAAGGAGCAGTGAGGATGAGGCCATTTCGGCGGCTGCGGGGCTCACGGCCAGCTTCACGCGTCGGGCGGACGGTGCGCGCTAGATCCGGCCTCTGCTCGCCCGCCCAAACCCTCTGGCTGCCAGCGCATGTGCCAGTGTGCCAGTGCTCGCCCTCATTTTACGCGGCTTCTGGCGCCGCTGACTCGGGCTGCAAACAGCTGCGCGCAGCCCTGCGTGGTGTTGGGTGTACCGCTACCATCAGCGCCGGCATCCCTGCTCGCTGGGTCAGAGGTGATGTGCGCGCACCACACCCAGCGAGCCCGTCCTCCTCCCGAGTCGCGGTGCCACTTAGTTACCGCCGTACGAGCTTCTCATTCGCAAGAGGCTAGGGAGACGAAGCTGCTGCCGATCACCGCCCCGGCGCACTCCCGCCCCCTCTGCCATAAGAATGCGCCGCCCAGGTGCCTCCCGCGGCTCATCCGGCACGTTGCCGCTGCTGCTGCTAATATCCCACTGCCTGCCGGACTGGTGCGTCAGAGGCTGCCTTGAAGTTGACCAAACAGCACGCCGCCTTCCGCCTCCACAGCCCCTCCAAATCCCAGAGTCCATGGGTCTGCGTACTTAGCCCTTTTCCTCGCGCGTTGGATCCTTTCTCGGCCGCTTTTAATATGCTCCCATCAGCCTCGCGGCCCCGGCCGCCGCTTTTCATTGCCGTCGCCGCCTCGCTCCTGCTCCTTTTCCTCTCGTGGTCGCACCTGGGGCTCGCTCGCCAAAATGCGATGAACGCCGATTTCGTGCCCGAGACGGTGCAGCTGGACCAGAATTTCGGCAAGCCCGCCCATTCAGAGGGCCTCACCGAGCAGCCGCAGAAGCCCGACGTGGGAAAGCTCCCCTGCGCCAGCCTGCCCGGAGCCGAAGATGTCTTTGTCGTCATGAAGACGAGCACCACCGAGGTGCACGAGAAGCTGCCCACCCACCTGGAAACCACCTTCCGCTGCATTCCCAACTTCGCCATCTTTTCCGACTATGAAGAGGAGGTCCACGGCCAGAAGGTGCATGACCTTCTCGACGAGGTGAACGAGGATCTCAGGCAAACCCACCCGGACTTTAGCCTGTATAGGCAGCTGCACGAGTACAAGAGCAAGGGCAAGGACATCACCGAACTCGCCGACGTCATCCAGCACCAGGGCCTGAAGCTGGACAAGTGGAAATTCCTGCCTCTTATGGAGAAGGCGCTGAAGGCGCAGCCAGAAGCCAAGTTCTACTTTTTCATGGAAGCCGACACCTATGTCATCTGGTCCAACTTGCTCAAATGGCTGTCGTTTTTTGAGCCGGAGAAGCCGCTCTACGTCGGCGGCCAAAACTGGATGCTGGACAAGCAGTTCGCCTCCGGCGGCTCCGGCATCATTCTGTCCAAGAACGCGCTCGAGCGGGTGGTGGCGCAGCGTAGAAACAACCTCGAGACGTTTGACAAGCTGACTGCCGCCGACTACGCCGGCGACGTGGTCCTGTCGAGGGTCATGGAGACGGTCGCCGTGCCGCTGACGGGCGCCTTCCCCATCATCCAGGGAGAGAACCCGTACACACTGGACTACACCAAGAACCACTGGTGCTTCCCCGTGGTTTCTTACCACCACATGAAGCCCGAGTGGACAAAGGCCATGTGGGACTTTGAGCAGAGCTGGATGAGCCAGGGTGTAAGTTCACCGCTCCTTCCCCCGTCTCCACCCCCCTCCCGACACGCAAGCACTGCAATGAAAACCACCCCGTGCCCAGCGAAAATTCGAGAAGCAGCCGCTAACGTGTATTTTTGTATCACAGGCCGACCGCCCGACGCTCCGTCACCGCGATGTCTTTGCGCATGTTGTAGCCCCGCAGATCTCGGGCGAGAAGGACAACTGGGACAACTTGTCAGACGACTACGAGGAGACGCCGCTGGAATACTCGCTGCAAGGGTGCCGCGAGGCGTGTGCGCAGCGGGACGACTGCGTGCAGTACCTGTTCTCGCCCGGCCGGTGTCAGACTGGCAAGGTGATACGTCTTGGCCAAGCCGGGTCGGAGAGGGACCCGGTCAACCTCGGCCAGGACACGACGAGTGGATGGGTCGTCGACCGCATCAACTCCTTCATTCAGAGCGTCGAGCCGTGCCAGCAGGATCACTGGATCACCACGCCCGCCTCCATGCAATAACAAAAAAAGAAGGGGGAAAAAAAGAAAAAGAGATCGGAAAATGGTCCGTTTTGTCTTCTTGATTGAAAAGCGAGGTTACGAGCATCATCATTTTTTTTTTACTTGCATCTGATGCTGAGGAGTCGACATAGAGGTAAAGAAGGAGTACATGGCGCATAACGCATAATCGCTCTTGATACCAAGCGGGTTGGGAATCATTTTCGTCTTTTCCGTCGTTTTTTTTGGTTTATTGCATACAAGGACATACTTAGCCAAGCAACCTTTTTCACGCTGCCTCAGACAGCGTTTGAGAATATTCTTCTTCACATTCGGGGAGTTTCAGGTCGGACGAGGTGATGTTACAAAGGGGGCTTACCGTGCATGCAGACGTCATGCAGATCGCTGGGCGCGCCGCTGCCCGATGGTTGGTTCGGCCAGCGGCTCCCCAAGAGTATAAACGCCTCCGCATAATCGATCTAGGTGATGCTACAGGCGCTCGCTTGGGGCGGGACGACGCGTGCGTGGTGCCGAATCGGAAGAGCATCCGCAACGCCACATCGAGGGCTGCCGTTTGGTCAGTCTAGAGGCATTAATCTCCGCCGCTCGAGAGCAGGTAACGTTGTTCTCATCAAGCGGACGAACGCGCATGGGACAGGAAGGAACGGGCAGTGGTGCGGGTGGCAGCAGCCTCCCGCCGTTTGAAAAGTCGGCCGTCATCGCGTTGGACATGGCGGTGGTGTTTGGGTCGTCGCGAATGCGTCTGGAGAGCAGCGGGGGTTCGATGTGCGCGTTTCAGCAACGGCGAGTCTCTCAGGCGGGTATGGTGGTTGGCTTGGTAGAGCGGAGCTGGGGCATGGATCCGGGTGGAATCGGCGTCTTTTCTAGAGCCGCTTTCGGTGGTGCATGACTGCTCCAACTACTCCTGCATGCTGCATGAGTGCGCAGGGTGGATGCGACATGGCGATAGGCAGCCGTCACACCTGCCATCGGCGATTCAGGCGTCCTGGGGCGCTTGGGAATACCCCACAGCGTGGGCAGTGAGAGCGTGAAGATCCACGGCGCCTCGCAGGCTGTGCATCCTCATCAAACCGGCTCTGGAGGAATGACAGTCTGTGCCGACACACTGTCCTACTTCTTGTTCACACGGTAGCAGCCGGGCAAAAAATAGAAGGCGTGCCCCAGCCCTGGGTCTCTTATCGCCATCGCCGCGGCCTGGGCTGAAGTCGTTCTAGCGCAGTGCCACAGCCGCTGCCGGCAGCACTACAACCCTGTCCGCAGCGGCTGCTCTGCCCACCTGCACCCGCTGCCTGCGAGCCCTACGCATATTGACCTGCGTCGCCTTGGCGCGCTTATCTCGACGCATAGAGTGAGAATCTTAATGCGTCACTTTGCTGGGAGCGACATGGCTGTCACCGGTCCGGCTGCCCTTTGCGGCGTGTCCTCTGTTCACCGCATCTGGACGTGATAGTGGGAGCAAAGGGCAGAGCAGCAAACGGACCAAGCCCCCCTGCAATCGCTAGCAGCACCGGTCTTGGCCGGTGCCGGGTACCGCCGTGCGCGCGCTCGAGCACACGCTACTCCGCTCCACTACTGCTGCTGCCCTCAGCCGCGACCCGCTTCTGGAAAACGACCAGAGTCAAAAAAAAGTCCGGCGTCCGAGTCGTGGCTTCGTTTCCACATCTCGTGATGGTTGGCAGGACCCGGCGCTAGGGGTCTTGGAGGCAATTATTCTGAGAACGAGGCAATACGCGCGATTGACTGATGGCACAAACGAAGCATTCCCGCTTCCGTTGGCCGAGTCGCGATTGCCGAGCGAAAAGAGGAAAACGGCAATGGATGGACACGGCCTCTCGCAGCCGGGGTGCGCTGCCCCTGATTGTCGCCTCGCGTGCAAGCAGAGGGAAGGGCTCCAGAAAAGCGCGGACGGAACGGCGCAGGCGCGGTGGTGCGCATGCGGGCAGTGCAGAAGGAGACCGCGGAGCGCGAGATGATGAAGATTGGCACCACCCGAGCCGCCCCTACGTCCTTCGTTTGGTTTGCGATCGGCAAGAACCGCGGTGGGCGGCGGCATTTGATGGCCACCGGGCAATTTCTCCTGACGACCGACGAGCCGATCGTGACGTCCGGTTCGTCCGGCAGCGCACCTGCGCCCTGCAGATTGGCGATGATGCGACCGTGGTGGTGAGGGCGGACAGCGGCCGCCGGCGAGGCTGCGCGAGCGCGCGCAGGGCGATACGAATCCATACACCGATCGCGGGTGCGCGGATCTCGTAAGGCTGCAGGAGGGTGTGGAGTGCTGGGCCCGGGCTGGGGGAGCGGGAGAAAAAAAGGGGAGGCCTCGAGGCGCGCCAGCGCGATACCCGGAACGGCGAGGGCTCGAAAACGCCTCTCCCGGCCGACTGCAGGCCACAGGACCCTGCCCTGGACGGCGACGGCAGATCACCAGGCACAGAGGCACGCGTGTGGCTAGGCTCGCCGGCCTGCCCTTTGCGATAATCTGTGGTGTTGCCGCGTTGGTTTGGCCTGGGGTGGAGGCTCGCTCAGGCTCGCTCAGGCTCGCTCGCTCGGCCTTACACGTCGGCTGTCCGCATCGCCGAGTCGCAGCGTCCGTCTATCGTGCTGGCTGGAGGAGCGCCGCCCGCCACACAGCACCAGCACCAGCACCAGCACCAGCACCACACCACGCCGCGGCGCACCGACCGAGTTAATAGATAGCACCTAAGACTGCCCAGGTGACCCCTCCGTCGCGGCACCGCCAGAGCCTCGAGCACCGCCTCCGTCCAAGCCGCGGCGTCGCCGGCTGCGGTGCTCGTGTCGCGCTCTGAGGCAGTCCTCAGACCCGGTGCTACGAGGTTGCGACTACCGGCGGCCGTAACCACCTGGTATCCACACCGCGTCGCCCGGCCGTGCGTCGTGGTGGCGAGCAGGCAGGTGGCAGAGCAGACCCTCAGTCTGCTGATTCCACATGCGGAGGTCTGCGAGCCTGCGCGCGCGCTGCCCCATTCGCGCGCTCTGGCAATTTGCGGCTCTCCATCAGCTTGGCGCAAGACGGCAAGGCGTGAGCCGGTGGCAGCGTGCCGGCGTCGCCCCCTGGCCCTGTCACCACGCAGTGGCCGCGTACCCCCACCGCGCGACGTGGACTACCCCTCGATCCGCGCGTGCCCGACATTGTCACGACACGAATGCTCTGCTCCGACTGGCTGCGTGCCTCGTACCAAGCATTGGGGCCCTGTGGTATCCGTCGCCCGGAGCCAGAAATGACCGCATTCGTTGATAACGTAGATCTCGGGGCGCCGGTCTGCGCCTGCCAGCCCGCGCCGGGGCAGCAAGCAGCCTACGTACTTGAGCCTGGCATGCCGCGTACCACGTCCGCCTGGTGTGTGAGGCCAATCCAACCATCTCGTCCACTCCCTGCTGCCACTCTCTTGCAGGCCGTTCAGTTCCGCGTCATTCGCTCGACCGTCTGGAACCTGACCAGGAGACTCTCTCTTTCACAGTCTCCCTTGCTTTTTGCTTGCTTCTCGCGCCGCTGTCCCTAGCGCTGTCGCCATCTCCTGAATCCAATCGCTCTTCACCAGCACAACGACCATGCATTCGCAATCTGCTTACGCCCGGGCTGCCATTGCCCTCTTCGCCGCCGCCGCCCCGCTTGCTTCGGCCCAGCTGACCTCGGACTGCAACCCTATCGAGAACTGTACGCTTTATTCGCCATCGTGACCTGCATGAACGTGGTCCCGCTGACACAATCGCAGCCACGTGCCCTCCCAATGTTGGCCTGGACCAGTACAGATTCACCAGTGACTTCACCACCGGCCAGAACGAGAGCTGGGAGGGTGCTGCTTACACCGTCATCAACTACGGCGATGATGGTGCCGAGCTCACCATCAACAAGGATACCGATGCTCCCACCATGCACACCGAGTTCTACACCATGTTCGGCTACTTCGAGGTCGAGATGAAGGCTGCCCCTGGTACCGGTATCGTTAGCTCCATCGTCCTGGAGTCGGACGATCTCGACGAGGTTGATTGGGTAAGTCGTTGCCGGTTCCCATAAGTCGTTGCCGCCCCTTCTACCACCCCAACCCTCACCCCATAACGCCATAATACTGCTTCCCTTGCATACCTTGAGCATGGACTGACAAACTCAAAGGAAATCCTCGGTGGCAACAACACCTCCGTCCAATCCAACTACTTTGGCAAGGGCAACACCACCAGCTACGACCGTGGTGGTTTCCACGACGTCGAGACGCCGGTTGATACCTTCCACAAGTACGCCTTTGAGTGGACCAATGCGTCCATGAGCTGGCTTATCGACGGCACCGTCGTCCGTACCCTCAAGTACGAGGACGCTCTGGGTGGCAAGAACTACCCCCAGACCCCCGCCCGCCTCAGCCTCGGTGTCTGGTCCGCTGGAACCAAAAACACCGCCAAAGGAACGGTGGAATGGGCCGGCGGATACACGGATTTCGATGAGGCTCCCTTCACCATGTATGTGCGCAACGTCACCATCGTCAACTACACCCCGGCCATGAACTACAACTGGACCGACACCACCGGCTCCTTCGAGAGCATCGAGGCAATCAACAAGACTGTCGCTGTCAACTCTAGCTCCGTTGAAGCTGCCGCCAGCGCTTCGAGTTCTGCAGCCGCTGCTGGCTCGACCTCGGGCTCCTCAGCCACCAGCAGCTCTGGCGCTAGCTTCGCGCAGAGTGGCAACTCGGCTGCTACGTCGCTGATAGGCCAGGGGTGGGTCGCTACCAGCACGATCAGCCTGGTCAGCTTTGCCATTGGCTTCTCCCTCCTCTAAAGGGTTGAGTGATGGTTTGGCGGCAGTGCGAATGAGATGATTGCGTAGACGAATTTTTGAAACGGTTTGGAAATGAAAGGAAACCTCGTCGGGGTCCTTGAAGGGTCCCAACCTCCGGCCTAGAGCCGCGTAATGCTAGAGTTCATGTGTTGTTGATGGATGTCGTCCTTTTACCTGTTCTATACCTCCTTTTAATCAGCGTTGCTGGTTTTATGTTTTCTTTACCTTTGGGACCTCTCCCAGCCGGCCCGCCGGTCCTCACGCCCTCGCTTCACATCCTCGGCGCCGCGTCAATCAATTGGCAACGCCGCTGGGGCATGTAAAAATCTATCCACAATTACCACGGCTAATAATTTTAACTGGCACCTCACGGCGTTACTGCGTATGTGTTAGACAATCTGGAAAGTCGGGTGGGATTTCCTTCACGAATTCTCTGTAAATGGTATAGTGGGCTCGAAGCAGCCTCACCAGTAATAATATGGATGAAACGTGTTAAAATATCCTTGACATGGGCCCTATTGCATGTGACGTTGGTGATACGAGGTTGACACTGGACGTTCGTATCATTGAAGTTGCTGTCCGGATAGACCTCCAGGTGAGCAGTTGAAACCTTGAACACGTCTACGAAGAAAGGCTATCAGAGCCCATTTCCGTGTCGGGATATTTGATTCAACTGCTTGCGTAGGGATATTATTGCAACCAACCGTACAGAACTGCCTCCTAACCAACCCGACGGTCCGCAACAATCCCTGAACAGCCTTATCGCACGCGACATGCCCGAATTGCTAGGGACCCCCGGATCGAGCACGGCATGATCGGCGTCTGGTCCAATGGCATTTGCGACACGACTCGCACCACAGCGGGTGATGAAAGAAATTGGCCCACGGCGATCTGTGTGGGCAGTCGAAGCAGGTGTGCCGACGTAGATGTGGTTTCAAACCGCTTTTCTTCGTGAGTAGCAGAAGCAGATGTCTGGATGCAGATGCGAGCAGTTAAACAATACAAATGTATCCAGACATAGGCTTCCGCTGCCCATGTAGGTGGATCAATCTCTTTACCCCATGTCTCACCCGCCGCGCATTTTAGTTTCCGGCGACGATTTCATTCACGCACAAAAGGTCGCTCATCTGCCACATCTGGACTCGAATGTCTTAGCTATCGGGCCGTGGGAGACCCGAAAGAGGAGAGCGGTTGGGGGAGCGGGCCGCTGGCAATATTGTTGCCGGGCGGGCCGTGGATCGTGCAGGGGTGGTGCTTGAGGCTAGGATCATAACGGCGGGAGCAGAGGGCCTGATGATAGGTGGTGGTGCAAAGGGCTCCACTTTCGTTACAGCTATACTGCGTACGGCGAGCGAGCGGATTCGCTGTGCCCGACATCGGGCAAGAAGACTGCCCTCTGACGTGTGTGAGGATGGACTGAAGAAGTTTCTGTGTCAGCGGCGGATAATGCGGATCGTCTTTTACTGTAACGTTGTGTGTGCCCCTGCACTGCGCGCACGTGCTCGTCTCTTCCCCAGGCGTGGCCGCCTGCATTGCGATGCCGTCAATGCTCAAATGTTTAAATGTACTGCTTCTGTCTCGCTGCGGAAAAACATTGATGGAGGAGCTGGCATAACTGGCGGCTCGATTCGGGGCCGAAACACAGGAATTCCGAGGAAATTGGTGTAGAGCATACCACCTCCTCGACTGTTGGGGAAAGGTGCGCTCATTTCGGCCTTGGTAACGATCCACTCGCTACGTATGCTGCTTCCTTCATAGTACTCTGATGGCTCCTCCGGCGCGCGAATTACGTCGTCTTCGACTGCTGTGTACGTTGTGACCCACAGATTAACCCTCGCCTTAGGGCACAACTAGCAAGAGCTACCCCGCTATTACCCCTCCTCACCACAGTATTTAAGCTGCTCAGTCTCGCATCTCCCTCTCCCTCACAGTGCACCGTCTGCATCCGCTTCACTACTCTCGAAAACTCGAAACCAATTCGCTCCGGTACGAAAGAATGGAAAAGCAAAGAGCAATGAAGCCTGTCGCCATGGACATGTCTGCAGATCAAGGTAACTATAAAGGAGAACGCATGCCGGGTGTTCGACTGCATCCTCTGCTGTGGCTGGCGAGTCTCACTCTCACCGCAGCCGAGGAGCAGTCGTTCTGAGAAATACCGGTGAACTTGATCTGGATAATACCAGCGAAAGAACATGCTTCTTTGACTCCCCCTCCCCTCTGCCCTGCATGGACAATGTGTATTGACCAATGCAGTGTCTGCTTGATCTGTCATCCACAATGTCGACCGACAAGATCACGTTCCTGACCAACTGGTAGGAACCGTCTGACCCGCAGCTGCCAGAAGAAACTTGCTAACTGTGAATGCAGGCACGCTACGCCTTACCACGCCCCTCTCTACCTCGCCCAGGCCAAGGGCTTCTTCCAGGAAGAAGGCATCAAGGTCGCGCTTCTTGAGCCCAACGACCCCAGCGTATGCCCATCACTCCACACATCACCAATGCCCACCATGCTGACGGCCCGCGCTTAGGATGTCACCGAGATCATCGGCAGCGGCAAAGTCGACATGGGCTTCAAGGCCATGATCCACACGCTCGCGGCCAAGGCGCGCAACTTCCCCGTCACGTCCATCGGCTCGCTGCTCGACGAGCCCTTCACCGGCGTCGTGTACCTCAAGAGCAGCGGCATCACGCCCGACTTCGCCACCCTCAAGGGCAAGCGCATCGGCTACGTGGGCGAGTTCGGCAAGATCCAGATCGACGAGCTGACGCGCCACTACGGCATGACGCCTGACGACTACACGGCCGTGCGCTGCGGCATGAACGTCACGGCCGCCATTACCGCCGGCCACATCGACGCCGGCATCGGGCTGGAGAACGTGCAGATGGTGGAGCTGGAGGAGTGGCTCGCCGCCCAGGGCCGCCCGCGCGACGACGTGCAGATGCTGCGCATCGACGAGCTGGCCGAGCTGGGCTGTTGCTGCTTCTGTTCCATCTTGTACATCGCCAATGACGACTTCCTCGCCCGCAACCCGGACCGCGTGCGCCGCTTCCTGCGCGCCGTGAAGCGCGCCACCGACTTCGTCCTCGCGCACCCCGAGCAGGCCTGGACCGAGTACGTCGCCGTCAAGCCCGTCATGGCACTGACGCCCGTCAACCACAAGATCTTCGAGCGCAGCTTCGCCTACTTCAGCCGCGACCTGCAGAACGTCGACCGCGACTGGCAGAAGGTCACCCGCTACGGCAAGCGCCTCGGTGTCCTCGACGAGACTTTCCAGCCCAACTACACCAACGTCTACCTCGAGTGGGCCCTCGACGCTGATTCCGTCGACCCCCTCGGCGACCAGAAGCGCATGGCCCAGCTGCAGAAGGACGTTGCTGCCAAGGGCGGCTTCCACCGCATCGACAAGGCTGTCCCGACCCAGCCTGAAGTCAGCGTCTGAGAAATGAGGACTGACCCCTTTTTTGCGCGTTCCGTGCGGGTGAATGGCACCAGTCGAGCCTTGGAACACGTCAGCGGTCCGTTTCTAGATGACTGGTCTCTGTTACGCTCGTTTTAGTAGCTACTAGCCTCACAATGGATGAAGTTGCCTGCTTGATTTACTCGTTGATCTAGTGCGTGAATACCAGCGGGTCATGTTGGTTCATAGTACGTTGCAGAACGTTTGAGCCTCCTACATCGGTGATCCTTATACGTGGGTGGTGGAATCCTATATGGACGTCGTGGGTACAGTTTGAAACCCGCGTTCCTGTCTAGACGTCTGCTTCAGCTGCCTACGTAGGAGAAACGGAGCGTCCTTCGGGGCAAGCAGATGATTAATTTTTTGATTGTTCACTATGTTACTACGACTCGTCTGTTTTCGGCAGCCCGCGAAGATGGAAACGCCGGTATAAGCCAAATAACATACGCTCATATTAAAGGAGACCAGCTAACCTGCACGGCGATCGCCATAGCCAGATCACACTCCCCTCCTTTCACAATAACAACAACAACAACAACAAAATCATTTCTTCGTGCCGGCCTTCGCCTTGGCAGCAGCACCACCACCAGCCGGCCCGGTCGTCGTCGTCCCGGTCGTCGTCGGCGGCTTGTACGCGCCGCGTAGCGGCCAGGGCAGGAACTTGCCCACCTGCCGCTGGTACTCGGCGTACTCGGGGTACTTGCCGGCGGTGAGGAGCTCGGTGAGCCAGGTGCTGCCCTGGAAGAGCAGCAGGTACGACAGGGCGCCGGCGGCGGACCAGTTGGCGTGGGCGCGCGCGGCGAAGCCGGCCCACTGGTAGAGCACGACCCAGACGGCCTGCTCGGCGGCGAAGTTGGGGTGGCGCGAGTAGGCCCACAGGCCCGAGACGTTGAAGCCGCGGTCGAGGTCGGCGCGGCGCCAGTCCTTGGGGACGACGGCGGTGCGGAGGTAGGCGTGCTTGGCGGTTTGGTAGTCTGTGGTGGTGGGGGGGTTAGGCTTGGGTTCTTTTTTTTTTTTTTTTTTTGGCGCTGTGGTACTTACTCCATTGTTGCTGGTCGGAGAACCACTCAATCACGACCAGGGCGATGAGGGCGCGAGTGAAGAGGGTGTCTGATGTGCTCATGCCCTCCCCGGTGAGGTGGGAGCTCAGAAGTAGGATATACGTCGGCGCCGTTACGGCGAACAGCAGTACCTGAAAGTGGGTCAGCAGTCGCCGCATGTTTGGGCCAAATGTGGCAAACTCACGCTCTGAATAGTGGAGATGAAAGTGACGTTGAAGAGGAAGAATACAGCAGCAGGGACCTTCGACTTGATAATTTCCCAGCGGTAGTCCTCTGAGCCGATATTGTATCCACCCTTTCGCCAGTAGTTGTAGGTCAAGCGGATCTGTATTGGATCAGTGACTGTATGCTTGGTCACGGGGTTAGGAGGCTTACACTCCAGAGCATGCTAAAGGCCAATACGTTGTCCGCCTTTTCAGCCGGCACGCCTGCCAGGTGTGCCCACAGCGAGTAGTGGGCATTGTAGAAGGTCGGCAAGAGACTCCAAAAGCGATCCACTTGGGAATAGTTCCTGTTGATCTCGGAAGCAAGGAGAAAGAGAGGAGCAATGGCCAGGGAAAACGCGAAGCCAGAGATGAGAGGATTCGTCGCCACGTAGATGGCCTTTAGCTCCTCAAGACTCGTCACATGCTGGGCAACGTCGTAGGGCAGCGTCTTCAGTTGGGGGATGAAGGGCTCGACGGTTTTGGACCAGTCGGCGCAGTCGCTCAGGGACTTCACTGCCGGCAGCACTGTGTTGAGGGCTACCAGAGGCATTTTGGAGGGTAGAGTGTGAAGAAAGCGACGGAAGCGTGGGAGCTGTGGTGTATTATAGATGCTTGGGACGTCGCGACGTCACCACCAGACGAGATTGATGATCGGCACAGGGATCTGCCGTTAGCGGCGGCCCCCGCGTCAAAGCTCCGTCGTTCCTGCCAGACGCTGCAAAACCGACCAAACGCGGATGCGCGTCTCACCACGACCACGAACGCGATCCCTCCCTCCAGCACCCACATGGACATGCGCTTGGCAGCATGCGGAGAGTTCTGTGCGTGGCTGAAAAGCCCTCGATAGCCAAGGCTGTCGCTGAGCACCTTTCTGGTCGCCAGATGCAGAGCGTGAGTGTCGTGCCAGGCTACAACTATTTTTTTTCTCGCTAACTCCATCACGCAGAGCCGAGTTCGAGGCACGCAATACATCAGCAATCATGAGTTCATGTACAACTTCGGCCAGCGCTGGGGTAATTGCTCCGTCATATTCACCGCCGTCACCGGCCACTTGACCTCCCAGGACTTCACCGATCAGTATCGCTACTGGAACTCCTGCCGACCTCACGACCTCTTCGAGGCACCTATACGGACCTTCGTCGCCGATGACAAAAAGGGGATCGCTCAGAACATTCAGACTTTGGCAACGAGGTGCAATGCCTTGTTCATCTGGACTGACTGCGATCGGGAGGGCGAGCACATCGGCACCGAGATACGCGAGTGGGCTCTGAAGGGCAACGGGACCATCGAAGTGAAGCGTGCCAGGTTCAGCAACATCGAGCGCGCTCACGTCATCACGGCCGCTCGGAACCCCATCGAAATCGATGAGCGAGCCGCGCAGGCTGTGGCTGCTAGAATCGAGCTCGATCTCCGCATTGGTGCCGCCTTCACACGCATGCAGACGCAGACGTTGGGCTCTATGGTCCCTCGCGAGGGCGTCATCAGCTATGGTTCGTGCCAGTTCCCAACGCTCGGTTTTGTTGTGGACCGCTATTTCCGCGTCAAGAACTTCGTGCCAGAGACCTTCTGGAATATCAAAGTCATGCACCTCAAGGAGGATATCAAAGTCAACTTCAACTGGGCCCGCGGTCACTTGTTCGACCGCATGGCTGTGACCATCATCTTCGAGCGCTGCCTAGCAGCTCGTAAGGCCAAAGTTACCAAGATGCAGAGGAAACCCACGACAAAGTGGCGGCCTTTTCCATTGACGACGGTTGAACTCCAGAAGATGGGCAGTCGTTATCTCCGCATGGACAGTCAAGCGGTTATGAAAGCTGCCGAGAAGCTTTATCAAAACGGCTGGATAAGTTATCCTCGCACGGAAACAGATCAGTTTGATAAGGGCATGGACCTCAAGAAGATCATCGAAAAACAGCACCAATCAAGAGACTGGGGACAGTACGCACAAGACCTGACTGGAGGTGGTTTCCAACAACCGAGGAACGGACGTAACAATGACCAAGCTCACCCTCCAATCCACCCAGTCAACTTTGTGGAAAAGACAGCCCTTCGCGACGAAAATGAGCGACGAGTATACGAATTCGTGGTCCGTCGGTTCCTGGCGTGTTGTTCCGAAGATGCCAAAGGCGAGGCGACGGACATCGAGATCCTGTACGGAAGCGAGACGTTCCGCACACACGGGTTGAAAGTGCTCGAGCGCAACTACCTCGACGTATATCCCTACGATAAATGGGAAAGCAGCCAGCAGCTTCCAACCTTCACCGTAGGCGAGGAGTTTGAGCCCACCGAGGCCAACATGGGTGAGGGCAAGACGAGCCCACCAGGGTACCTGACGGAACCCGAGCTGATATCACTGATGGACGCGAACGGCATCGGCACGGATGCCACCATGGCCGAACACATCGCCAAAATCAAGGAGCGCGAATATGTCATGACTCGACCCCGAGGCGGTGGACCTGGCAACCCCGGCGGTGAGGAACTGGAAGAAGGTGCGCCTGGTGGCCGGGGCGGAAGAGGGGCCAGAGGGGGCAGGGGAAGGGGTCGTGGTGGACGAGGAGGCAGCACTGCGGCGACCCGTGGAGGAGGCAGTGGCATGCACGAGTTCATCCCGACGACATTGGGCGTGGCATTGATCACTGGTTACGACGACGTAGGCTTCGAGACGAGTTTGAGCAAACCGTTCTTGCGCAAACAGGTGCGTCGATCTCCCTCTTTGGTGGTTTTTGAATTTTGGAATTTCGGGCAGGCGGATTGTGGGAATCCTACGACTGACGCTAAGCGGGGCACGCATAACAGATGGAGCAGCAGATGCGCGCCATTTGCGCCGGGTCCACGACAAAGCATGATGTCGTTCATCAGAGCCTAGAGCAGTATCGCGAGGTGTATGTGCGTACGACGGCACAGATCCACCGGCTCAAGGACGTGAGTACCGCAACGGTTTCAAGGCGCGACACGTGTGCGCACTGGTCACGCACAATCGTCGATTTCTGTTTGGTTCCGCATCAGGCCACAGCAAGCTAACTCATGGTCGGCAGGCGGTGCGGAAATACGTGCTCCAGCAGCAGGCGCAGTGACGACTGCGGCTTCGCCGGAGGAGCGCGAAGAGGGGCACGTGGAGCGCTGGCTACGCGCTGGCTACACGCTGGCTGCTTTTTTGCCGCGCAGTGTGGGCATTATCGCGCAGTGCGCCTTGGCGCTCGGGCGGGCTCGGTGTGCGGGGAACGGGCGCATGGTGTTGGGCAGTTTTCAAAGTGCCGTTGGTGCGCTGCGAATCCACTTTCCGAGCATTGCCGTGGGAACGTGCTTGCGGCGGTGGATCCTCCGTTGCGCTCCGCATCTGCACGGGAGAGTGGGATGTGGGAGCCACGGAGCTGGCCCCCGGCAGGGGAGCGCTGCGCGTGACGTTAGGCTTGCGACCGCGCCACGGCCGCGCACCTGAGGCAGCGTCGCCGCCATCGCGGAGTGCTGTCCAGCCTGCCCAGCGGGACGCAGTGCAGGGCGGGACGCAGTGCAGGGCGGGAGCATACGCGCAGGGTCCTGCGACGGCGCGGTCCCTGAGCGCTCCTACGGCTGAAGCCTGGGACGCGCGCATCTTCGAGCCGGGAGAGGAGGTGCAGCTAATCCAGCTAATCCAGCTAATCCATCCATGGCCCCGTAATCAGCGCCCGCCATCTTGGTCAGTTATCACTGCCGTCGCCGCCAATCAGATCGCGCCATCATGCCAGTGTGCCTTCCTCTGGCGCACCTGTTGGCGCAGGCTGGTAGGCCCGCCTGATCCGTGCTACAGCAGAGCAACAACCAAGGAACTGCCCAGGTTGCGACCGTCGGCACCCTTCCAGACCTCCGCAGCACACAACACAAAGACACGCCAGAATCCGCCCTCCCGCGACATCGAAACCAGCAAAGCGACAGCCTGCGACCGACGCCCCTAGCTCTACCCCTGCGGCTCAGCTCCAGTCAGCAAGCAGCCTTGCAGCCAGCCACTCCGCAACGCGCCTCTGCATCCGGCCGACGCAGCGCTCCGCAACTGCTTCGCCGTCTTCATCCACGCGCCGACAAACCGTCGCACACTCTGCGCCTGCGAAAGACACGTCCCTGCAGCTTGACGCTTACGTGGGTTCCCCTTTGTCGGGCACAAAGAACCCGCCGCCTCTCCTATTACCGCTCGCCGCAACGCGCTGACTCATTCCTCGCACTTATAGAAGCGACAACCCACCGCGCTGCCTCCCAATATGGCATTCACCGCCCCTAGCAAGCCTGTCTCTCCCTTTGCGAGGGCTTTCGCTTCCCAGTCCTCCTCGGTCGAAATCCCCAAGCCTTACGATCCCGCCCCGGGCAACCACCGAGCCGCCATGCTCCCTACGCCGCCGAACTCGATCTCTCCGACCCTTCCTCCGCAGCACAAGCTGCACTCCTCCTCCGTCCCCCATACCCACCCTCATGGCCAGAACGACTCCGACGTCGATCTGCTCGACGCCGAACAGCCTCCGGCCCCTGCGCCACTCTCCAGCGCCGCCCTTTCGGGCCTCGAGGCCGCCGATACCATTACTCCAGCCATGCTCGCCAAGCATCACCTCCCAGATATCTTGCTGAACAATGGGCCCGTGGCCATCCGCCATGTTCTCATGAACCTGGCGCAGTCTGTTCCGGGTTTCTCTCGCATACCACAAGCCAAGGCGCGCAGGTTGGTTGTAGCTGCGCTAGAGAGCCGCACTGTTGGTAGCAGTGCAATCTCCGAAGGCGAGATTGTCTTCGAGAAGGTTGGTTGGGGCCGCTGGGATGCGTACATCATGGGCCAGTCGCGCCCGGAGCGCAATCCCACCGGTAGCGGTATCCCGGTCAACAGCATGAGACAGTCGGCCTTCTCGCCCCCTGCCAGCGTTCCAGACAGCTACGCCATGTCCGCGGACGGTCTCCGTATCCCACGCATGGGCCACGGCCAGTTCGCCCGCCGCGAGGACCTCTATTCCGGTAGCTGGGCTGCCAGCTCTGCGATGAGTGGTCATGACGCCTCCGATTATGACGTCGACATGAACATGGCCGAACACGAGGCCGACAAGATGTCTATGGACGGCGATGATGTTGGTTACGATTCTCCGCCCGCACCGGAGAACATGGATGACGATATCGAACTCGATGAGGAAGACGAAGCTACAGACGAAGAAGACTGGGCCGGTATCGGCGCTCAGGTCTTACGTCAGAGCAGCATGGGCGGACTTGGTGGTGGCTTGGGCGGCGGCGGTGTCATGAGGGACTATAATCAGCTGTCAAGGAGCGTTACAGCCCGAGCAAGGATGTCGCCACAGCCGCGTAGCTTTGCGAACGCGTACATGAAGAGTAGGGCTAGCCCCCGAGGCGTCTCCGTAAGCTACCAAGAACGCGCGCCCCACCTCACCGGCGCCGCACCCGCCGGCTGGACCAGCATTGCTCAACAAAACCCGCAAGAGAGAGAAGCGATCGAGGCGCTGCTCAAGATGGGCTCGATGTAATCTTCGACGTCACCATACAACCAAATTGTGCCGGGCCACCTGCCCAGCGACCATCCGTTCTCTAACATCATATTGACCGGCCAACCTTACGATTTTTAATAATTGCTGCCCACTTTGCAGTACGGACTCTACACTCACCACTCGCATCTTGCTTTTTTCAAACGTTGTTCGTATCGACCTCTTGTGGTCCACTTCTACCTTGGCGTTTTACTGGTCACGGGGCCAGCGCAGGCTCCTCGTACCCGAGCCGCCACCCCGTTCATGTTGGTCACGAGTCTTCATGTCGACAGCGAATTACCTCAACTCCTACCACGGTCAAGCGCTGACTGTAGGAGAGCATGTTGTCTTTGGTTTCGTGTATTGGAATGACTACCTGGGCATTCTTGGAAGACGCCATTCCAGTTGGGAATGGCATGGGTGAAGTTTTCACAGGAGCATATTGATGATTGGGATTTGTTATTTGAAGGGCACATTATACCCTCACGAAGGAAGGAACGACATTGGGATTCATCACGTCTTTGTGGCGCTGTTCACGCCATCAAGCAGGACGAGCGCCAGCATGGTTTTCAACATCCAGGGCTCGATCCGCTAATCGGTATCGTCATCAACGAGAAGCAGACGGTACGCAGATTTGTCACTATTTATTTTACAACTCAACTCATAGACGGAGGAAATTACGGCGGGAATGGATGGTTCTTTTTCCGGTTGTCCGAGTAAAGAGAAAGGGGGGGAAGAAGATGGTCCAGCCTATCCATGTCGTCAGCATTCATACGGCGGGACAGCGAAATAGTTTAGCTCAGGTGGAAACATCGTTCGCTGCGGCTATATTCACCATGGTCTTCGAAACGGACGCGCGCTTAGGCCTTGATTGGTTCTGGCGCGGTCGAAGGGAAGAAGAACAAAGAAAAACCGGGATCATCGCCAAAAAAAAATAGATTTTGCTTCTCATTGGGTGCAAGAGCGGCGGCGGCGGCGCTGGAACAATGCGCCGTTCAGTTGTTCTTGCTCTTTTTGGCCCATGGGGATTCTCTCCTCTCACTCAACTTGTCCATTCCTCGTCACGTGTATGTCGTGTCTGGGTATGTGCTGTTAGACTGACGTGCGTTCCACAGAAAGCGTTGCCAGGGTGGCAGGTGGCAGGTGGCAGGTGGCAAGTGGCAAGTGTGTGGCAGGGGTGGCAGGGGTGGCAGGTGTGTGGCAGGTGAGTCTTGGCTTTGGGATGGAAATCGTTGAGAGGGGTGGGGGTGGGGCTTTGTACCTGCCTCTTACCCTCTTTGTTGATCTGTTGGGTAAACACTTACCGTTTACTTTTTCTTTTTTTTTTTCGTTTTCTCTTCTTCTTCTACGTGCGAGGACCTCCGCACCTTTAGAGGGAGAAAAAAAGACTCCTCGAGTGAAAGGCGAGACAACCACATGAAAGAAGAAACTGTTGCCTGTCTCGCTTTAGTGACAGACGGCGGTATATGCGAGGAGGTCTGAGACATGAGACTATAGTGGTGGCAGTTTCACGGGGTGCGGATCCCCTTGCTCTGTTTTTGTCTTGCGGGTGTGCTTCATTGTGTAGGAATGGTGGGTGCCATTCAAATTCATTGATGCATGAAGAAGGGCATCATTGACTTATAATGATGGCGTATGGACTGCTGCCGGGGGGTGGAGCGAGAATGGTTGGTGTATGGCGTGTTGCTGGGCTGAGGCGGAGGAAGTGGGGGGGGGGGGGGGGGGGGGGG